>NC_141219.1:2395000-2487500 GCF_054856515.1 Filicampus tigris
CACAGCCAAAGCGTCCCTCTTCAGCGCGCACACACACACACACACGCAGACCTGCAACTGCCAATCAAAGCCACCTCGGGCGCCGCCACTGCCATGTATGCATAAATTAGCATTCATTTGCATGAGCAGCCACTCGTTTAGCAGGCCCACTTGGACCCCCACCCCCTCCCTCCCAACACGCAAATGGCACTTTCTCCCCCCTGTTCCCTTCTCCTCAATTGCTCACTTTTGCTCTCCTTATCCCATTACAAGCATCGATGAGAGCTAGGAAATGGTCAGTTAACCCTTTTCATACCAAACCGCTCTCGACGTGAATCACAGTAACATGATGATGCTGAATGCTTGTTTGTTTGTATTCAGGCTTACAAATGAGCCAACAAACGACAAGAAAGCAAGCATGCGTGTACACACTTGATCGAATGAGATCCGGTACAAGAGCTTCATCCAGAATTCGACTTGAGCAAGAGTTGGATTGGCTCACGTTTCAGTTTGGTCAGTCTTCATGTTTGTTCTTGGAATGTGGGCGGAGCCCAGAATATGCAGAGAAAACCCAGGGACTTGGAACACGGAACCTCCCGACTGTGAGGCAGACATGCTAACTACCAGGACGATGTTTCCTGCCACACGAGTGCGCTGACAAAAATGTCCATACTTGTTGACAACAGCATTCGTTTGTTTTACAATCCCATTATTTGGGTTGCTTTATTTAGCTACATTCCAAGTAAAAAACATTTCCTATAAGAAGTTATGTGTTGCATTTAAAAGTTTGATGTTAACATTGTCATCTCTGACAATGTCAGTGACAAGTGAGCATTATTAAGTTGCCTGTCACAACTCTTGTATTGGATCTCATTAGATGGCCCGTGACTTATTTTGCCAATGCAGTCAAAATTCAAAAGACTTTAACTTGCCACCGTGGAGCTGCACAGACACCAAAAAAACCCCCCAAAAAAAACACGCACCGACTAGGCTTCATTATCCCGAGAACTCTCAAGTCTTGTTTCACACCGGGAGCAGCAGTGCATGCATGGTTGTCTAAATTACATTTTCTCCCAACAAGAAAATTCAGCACAACGGTCAGCAACAGTTACGCAGGGAAGGTAAGCCAGTCAGATGGGGGAATAGGGCGGATAAGATGACATGAATTTTTCACCACGGACAGTCAAAACATGACACTATACAGTGTTGGCCTGCGTGGCGATTAATAAGTAAAGAACAGAGAGGGCTTATGGCTGCCCTGAGCACAAGATTCGGCATGTAGTAATTGGCTGAGTTTGTGCATTCCCAGTCAAGTCCAAGTAGCGCACGTGAGCCTAATGAAAGTTTCCTCTGCTGCTTTGTTGACCTTTTCCTCGCCCGTTGTGCATATTTTCACCAGCGTTCGCGTTTGGTAAATTATTCCAAGTGTTCTTTGGTCCATACAGCTGTCTGCGATTGGATTAGAAAAAAAAAAACTCCCCAGGTGAGTATCTGTCATAAAACCGCTTCCAGCCATAAATGCGGTTGCACTTTATTTGTTAATACAGTCACATATTTGTTATTGTATTGTTGCCCATACATGCTAGCAATACTAATTTCAATACCCTTCATTATTTATAGGCAACTCTCCTCTCAAGTTGGTGTCGTTTTTTTGGTTGTGTGACACAACAATGATAGGTTGGCCCACTGCCAAGTTTCAAGGTGGGTCATGAAATGACGCTAAAAACCATTCCCACCAAACGCGCTCACTAACTCCCGCATCCGTGCTTGGTGAAGTTGATAAAGCGATACAGCTAATGTGAAGAAGATGCCACAAAAGCCATGTGTAAATACAATGTATAGATAATTAAACAGAATAGTCAAGGAAGAATGTCTTCCATCTTGACTGGAAGGACCAACAGTAAGTCTAGCCTGGGTCACTCGTGGAATTTAGGAGAGTCTTTGTGCATGTGTATGGGCTGTACATAAGAAGCATTTTTTAAATCAACTAAGCTGAGAGGCATTTTTTTTAGCTTAATGTTTTAAAATTATTTTTGAAATGATATGTTATTGTTGATTTACAGTTTTAATTCTTGATAGGTAATTATAACCAGTTTTATTACATTTTTTTACTTTTTGAGGCACAGCTTGGATGCGATCCTCTCCGGATATTGGGACACTGTGGTATTCTACACAACAGCTTTAACAGAGGGCATGTCGCTGGCACATATTAGCATAAAGGTACATATGGAGCATGTATAGTGCTGTGTATACATTGTCGCAAGCTAATCCGGGTTGTGTACCACACGGGGTGCTCGCACCTGCAAGGCTTCAAGACACAAAGGCTATTGCATATTGTTTCAAGTAGCCGCTGTTGGTTCCAGCAAGGGGCTGTGTCTCCTGTCCTCATCCTCTTTGTACCCCTTCCTTTAATTCATAGGTGTCAAATTCAAGGCCCGGAGGCCGGATCTGGCCCGCCAAGCCAAATTATATGCATCGACTTCATGTTTCTTGCTAAAATACCAAAACCATCTTTTTTTTAAAAATGTCCGAGATGTTGCAAGCAGTTTTGTTACTCGTTCCCCTTTTAATATAAATGCAATATTTAAAAAAAATGTTTTTATTGGCCTCTGATTTCAAAACTAGCTATTGTTCAATTTGTCGTGTATATGTCGTATGAGGCAATTATACCTTTATTTGAGGTCGCAGTCACAACGGCCCTCCGAAGGAAAGCATAACTATAATGTGGCCCGTGACAAAAATGAGTTTGACACCCCTGCTTTAGTTGAACACAAGTCACAAACACTCCCAAGAAGCACAACCAAGGCAACCGGAGCTGCATGCTGTCTCATCCGATTTCCACATCACCTCGCCCGAAATACATCAAGCCCTTTTCCGTGTCCAATTTCTATTTATGTTTTTTTGAGTCTGCTGGGAGTGAACTGAGCAAAAGTTAAGGCGGCAGTTTGGTCAGGATACTAGGTCACCATTTCTTGAGGGGGCTCCACAAGTTAATTAAACACGGTATTTTGTCAAGGACACGGATATTCAAAGTTAACTGTTGTTAGCCCAAACAGCAGCACGTACTGAGGCACATACAGGAAATTGTCATCTCAGATGACTCAAATTGTGGAGTAAATGAGATTCCTGTGCAGTAATAATGATCTTTTCCGATGTGGAGACAACGCTAAAAACAAGCGTTCCGGTAGGCTTTGACAGGCGGTCACTCCGCAATGTCGTCCATGTTTGTTAACAGGACGACTTCTAAGTTCCACTTGGAGCGGGACTTGGATTCTTCTTGTTTTTACGACATGAATTCCAGTTTTCCTTTGACTTCATGATTATTGAAGAAATTGGCTGGAGACCATTCCAGGGTGTAAACCTGCGACTCGCCCAAAGTCAGCTTGGATGGGCTCCAGCTCACCTGCCACGATAATGCGGATAAGCGCGCTGGAAAATGGATGGATTATATCACAAAACATTGTCATCAATTTTATTGGTGAACATATAATCCGAATCTCGAAGCAGGGTGCACATGTCATGGTTCTCAAATGAGCACCAGAGATTGTTGTTGGCCTCAGGACAAGATTTATTGTTAATATGTGTAGATATGTCCTTTTAATATAACTCAATAAACTTTTTTTTCTTTCCTGTTTTGGGGAATTCTTTTTTTAAAATACTACTTGTAATTGAACCATGAAATGTAGTGGTCGATTCATGAATCAAAACCTTTAGAGAATTTTGTCATTTAGCTCCTTGTCATAGAACCGCTAATTGTGCAAAAAGTGCTCAAACAGACGTGCGTTCAAAAGTTTGGAGGTCAAATGAAGCTCACGTGTAAAAGTTGTAGTGCACTTTCGGCTCATCCTGAAATTCCACCCAAATGGTGAATATCGTTTTGAGAGTAGCGTATGAGGAGATATGGCATGGTCAAGAAAGTGTTAAGTGTTCACAAACAACTGCTGCCGCCTCTTGCCACGAGTGCTAATGATGTCAGCGGAGGGGCCCCCGCTTGTTGATTAGCCTAAACGAAGGGCTAATAGAAGTTGCCCGAGCGTAATTAATGACTGAAGGGTCGCCTAACGAAGACGAGAGCGTGCCGCCGTGCCATGCGGGTAGTCCCGGGGTTAAGTGCGCCAACAGACAACACGGCAGGGCCAACCTCATCAGCTTGGCCGTGCTAGCGAACGTGTGACGCCCTGCCACCGTGAGCTACGCCAATGCCCAAGACAGGCCCGCCATCCCGACCGGGGGCCTAATTAGCTGTCACCGCAGGTGGACCGGTGGCACCGCGTGGTCTTGTATCTCTGACAGTGTCGGACCCCACCGAGCTTCCCCTTGACACTCTGCACCACAGCAGAGAATGTGTGTGTGTGTGTGAACATAGAATACATCAATTTTAGAGATGGGCAAAATAATACTCCTTTACTGATAGGAATGCAGGCAAATATACACTTTTGGACCTTTTTTAAGTGCATCGACTATTCATGCTGTGTTCATCAATATGCAGTGTAGAAAGGATAAAGCAGATTCATAAGCTAAATGAATTATGCAATGTGATGCCATGTGGCAAGGTTTATCGGAGTTGAACATTTTGTAATGTTCCTCCCATTCAGCAATGTCCAAAGTTCAGCCCGAGGGCAGCGAGCAACCATCGATAATTTTTGCCCACGGCATACTACAAAAAATACATGTAGAAATGCCACATAATTGCGGTAATGCAATCTTCATTTGCAAGTTATTCATCAGAACTGGAAAAACAGAACTACATCTAGCGACCGCAGAGTCACAAAGGACCACGGCACGGTCACCGTAGCTCCATGTTATATCATTAATGAGAGCGCTTCTCGTCGGGTTTTCGCGATAACCAGCACCTTGCAAAATTGGAACGATCAGAATGTCGTAAAAAAAATCATCCACAGTCAAACGTTTCCATGGCAGCAATGTGCACACACGCGCATAATTTACGTGTAGTTAATGTAATCACTCCTTTAAACATTTGTTCATGATAGTTGCCACTGTGCACAGTAGAATGACGATGCACAAACTAAAAAAAAAAGTCTGAGGCGCTCCAGCACACCCTCATTTCACATTTCCTATACTGTAATTAATGCGAGTGTTCCTCCTGCCCGTTACTCGTGATAACTGGCAAGCGTGATCAATACAAATCATCAGAACAACCATGAATAATCCACTGTCGAAAAAAGTCCACAACACTCTTGTTACTGTGGATGTCATCTAATTAATGCAGTTGCGCTTCTCACGAGTATTCACGAAAGCCGGCATCTTGCATAATATACCGTAAATACTGTGCATAGAGCAGAACAGCTAGAAATAAGCTATAGAGTTTTTGAAAAAAGCAGATGCAGATGTGGCAGATGCATGCACGGCCACAATGTATGCATCAAGTGTGATTTCTAAACCTTCTAACCTTCTGAATGGCTGCGAGTCAAAAAATTCCACGGCACGCATAGGCGCGTGCACACTCACAATGTGCGAGTCTGTATAATGGATGCTACACTTTGCACACAATGAATAGAAGGACTTCAAATATCCCGCAAAGCAAAACGACTATAATCGGTATAAAGTCGGGAAAGTTGCACTAACCCCGCATTATATGAAATCCAATGGCCCAGTTTGAGCACATAAGTGAGTACTTACTTGTATGGCAACTAATTGAAGCGATTATATCATTATGACTGTCAATTTATACACAAGGTTCCATCATTGCCCTGCATGTTCTGTTTGTATACCCTTCATCATTTCTACGGAACAAACTTGTACACAGTGTCAGGTGTTCAACGCGCACGCACACACACGACAGCTTGCACGGTGATGTATGGCTCATTTGCGGCGTGATATGTTCTACACGCGGTCACTATACATCAGCCACTGATGTTGCGCGAACGGGTCCATTTGATCCTCTTTGGCAGATGGATCCAATCGGCCGTATTGGCCTGTGACAGAAAGCAATCTAACGGCAGCCTCATTGATGATGATGAGTTCTGTTCCATTGCACCCGAGATCCAGTCCAATTTCAAAAGCAAATTCAGCCATTCATCTTCCAAATAATTGTGGCACTTTATCAATTGCTCCCGGCTCTTTTATCTATCATTTCGATTGATGTGATCATTTTCCAAAATAGCCGTCTGTACCGAGTCTGGTCTTGAGACACACTTGCGTGGCTTTGCTGGTGCGTGTGTCTTGATGCTTTTCAAAATATTAGCCCCAGTAGGTGAATGGCATGGGTGCTTTTATAAAGGGTGAGCATACTCGGAAACTTTTACACGCGTCTTGGGTGAAAATTTGGTTGTGATTCCAAAAATATTGTCTTAGTCCTCCTCATGTAATCTTCCCAAAATTCTCTTAACATGACATTTGGTAGGCATGTATGTCTATTATGAGTAGACAGACCCGTGTAAGTATCGAAAAATAAGTAAACAAATAAATAAACATGACACAAAAAGATACAGGAAATGATCATAGACTCGCTGATCATTCACGGCTGTGTGTGTTTACTTCATCTTATTCTTGCGAGGAGTGACATGCAACCTTGTGGGGATGCTATTGTTTTTGCCGACCTTTTCACAGGTTTACAACAGGAAAATGCTCGGATGAGGCCATTGTGTGCTACTATCCACGTGTTATAGGTGTGTGTGTGTGTGTGTGGCAAGAGGTCCGATGAAATAGCTCAGTCGTAAACCATAGTTTATGTTAACATGAAATGTTTCTTTCTTCTCTACTTTGAATTGAGCTTTTTTTTTTTTCAGAAGTGTACATATATTCTGCCAGCGTATAGATGGCTATGACCATTCTCGGCTAATTTGGATGCACATGTACGTTTGCCTTCCGTCAACACATTCTTTGATTTTGTCTCTTCCTTTATCAAGATATTACATCGGTGGCCCGGTCAGACGGATCCAATTTTTGCATTGTTGTCAGCAGCCAAACTACTTAGCATTCCAAGTGAATGTACACAGGCTAAGATGAAACAGATGCGGCATTATACGGCGACCCTGTCATAAACCACCCTTTCAATGGGCAGGGTCACAAGGTTTAAGCATTCTTTTTGAGAAAGATGTTAAATGTTATAGGTGGAGGTTTTGTTGGACTGTAGCATATTTGGTGTTTTAATTAGAATTCACGTGCATTTGTTTTGCTAATTACATTGCCAAGGAGGACACACGGTATTAGTGTCTGCTCCGTCAACATGGCTGCATGTATGGGCGCTATAATCACTCAGATTCGAAGTACGGGAGGGGAAGAGCGTGTACATCGGGCAGATCCATGATACATCATTGCTTTACATTTATTACTCTCGACATTCTCTTTAAACTACTTCGGTCGTTTCACAAAGCCCGGCTCGAAAATATTTGCAGCGCGGCCTTGTGGAGTGATTGATGCACCCGGGGAGGTACCAGGTTATTGTTATGGCTTTGCGTTTATGTGCAAGGCTCGTGTCTGTTAACCTAACCTTCTGTGATATGGAAGTATTCACTGGAGTGGATGTTTATTGATTTCATCTCCTCGTGATTAGTATGCATGCGGAGCATTCATACAGTAGGTACATGCTGAATATGCGACCACACTTAGCTGTTACTTGCTAATGAATCTGTCGTGAAATCAGCATTCAAATAGAGAGATTCTTTGGAATCGACATTCTATGAAAAATGAGCTTGATAAGTAACCTTTGAGCAAATATAAGCGCAAGGCGCTTAAAGGTAACAGTTGTTTGTTTCTTTTATCTTTCCACGACAAAGCAATTTGAATGTGTTAAGTTCATCCCAACTTGCAACGGTGTGTGTCAGAATAAAATTAGGATTGCATATGCAGTAGCTCCCAATCTGACTAATACATTTTGCGTTAATAGTTCACACTGAAATCGAACCGGCGATCAGGGCTTTATCCTTCCTGCACAAAAGTCAGTTGAGGCTCCAGCTCGCTCGCGGCCCTGATTAGGAGGACAGGCGCTTCAGAAAATAGATGACTAGACTTTGAAATGATGATTGTGCACAATTTTGACTCTTGGATCTATCTATCCTTCAGTGTCAGTTTTCTGAAAACATACCTTTGTTTTCTATAAGATCAGAACAATGCCTTCCTTTACCAAGATTGTCGACACTTTGTTATAATGAACAAAGTTAGGGCGCTGTTCATTGGTCAAAGTGAATGGCTAGAGTATCTGTTTTGAAGAATTTACGTAGCTAGAAAACATGGGTTAGTTTTGATGTTTTGGCTACTTGCGTTTAACATCTCAAAATGTTAAAAAGTCAGAAAGTAAAGATATTGGATTTTTATCGAGCGATGATTTTTAAAACTCATTAACTGCCAGACATTTTCAGACCCTCTTTTAACCTAACGTTTGAAAAAAAAATAGAAAAGAATATAAATAAATTCCTGAGATTGAATGGCCGGACTGTGAAAAGACATAAAAACGTTTTTTGGCAGTGAATGGGTTAATGACAATACTAGGTGAGGTTTTAATACAAAATACAAATAGTTTAGCATCTGATTTACTGCCCTTATGAACTGAACAATGTTGAAAAGAGCACATCAGAAAAAGACTTGGTGCAATGTGACTAAAATAAAGGTGAATCAATTACTATTGCCCCTTTTCATGATGCTGATACTGCCCAATTGGTGCATGGGAAGTGTCGCAGTGGACCGAATTGTGTCTTTTGGACCAAACTCACTAAAGCAGCAAAAACTCTTGCGGCATTGCTCATTCAGACAATAAATGACATAAGTCAGAGACAAATCGTCCAAGAAATAGTCCAGTCATAATCACAGTAAATATTTGTATGGAATTGCATTTGCATTGTCCAGTTCTGATAAAACTGTAGTTAAGGCATAGTCTAAGATAAACCCACTGGTGGCGTTCCGTGCTTTTGATATGGCGTAGTCACATCTGACCTATTTTGGGGTTTGGCAAGACCGGAGTGCATTTCATACCTCAACAATTTTTGCGCCTTGCAAGGGGATGGAAATGTATTACAAGAAAAAAAAAAAAGTCATGCAGTTGGTCCCACCCGTATTATGCAAACTAATTTAGCCCTCATCTCATTTCAGTATGCTAATGCTAAACAGAAGCTGGAACTTGCTCCAAAAGTCAAACTTTTTCATTGTTCCCTGATCCCCAAGATTCTCATAACTGTGATTTCTTCCTCTAATCGCGCATCTGTAATCTTACTTCCTTGCGCTTGGTGTTCTCTCCCTCCCTTTTCCGCGCCACTTTTACTTCATTTTCTGAATACTTTCTGCACACACCCTGGCGAGGCGTCCCCCCGCGAGAATGAGCCAGAGACGGGGAAGGGAGAGCGGCCGCCTCACAAGAGCAGACCTCATAAAACTCTCTGTCACTTTGACTAATTTGTTAGTCTTATCGCTCTGTGTCCAATCGTCACCCCTCCGCTAGGAGAGGGAGGGAAGGAGGGAGATAGAGAGGCAAAAATGGGGCAGTAAAGGTAATATAGCAGCCAGGCCATTGGGTGCATGGAACCTCCATGGCAATCCATCTCTAGTCCAAGAAAGAAAAGAGGCTTTATGGAGCAGAGGATAACATGATGGCTCAATTTCTCATTGGTTTTCTGTCTCAGGATTACCCCCCCCACCCCCCTCCCACCTCAAGTCCAACCAAAATTAAGCTAACATAGGGGCTTTGTGAGCACGGGCTCGCCTCACGGTACCACAGACTGAATTAGATGGGATGGCGGTGCCAAAGCGGGCGGAGCCTCTCAGAGGGCCAACACAGATAGAGAGAGATAAATAAATGTCAACGCTCCTGCCTGGTGGGCAATTACGGGGAATGGGAGGGAGATTACAGAGACAAAACCAAACGGAAAAACAAAACACACACAAGGAGATGCACCGCATCACATGAGGCGCAAGCTCGATGTGACATTTATCGCAACGTCATGGAGGAATTTGACCTTAAAGTCAACGCTTCAATGCCATGTGGATGCCACACTGGCCTGTACGAGAGTGATAACCACGAATCACCAACACGTTTTTCATATTGTTAAACTAGCTCAGCCCCCTCTAGGATTGTGTTATCTGATTTTAGACAGCACCTAGCCTAGCGCTTATCACATCTGCCTCACAGTTCTGATGTTCTTGGTTTAAATCTCAGCTCAGGACGTCCTGTGCTGAGTTTGCACGTTCTTCCCTGGCTTGTGTTTTCTCAGACATTCCGAAACCATGCATGCTAGGTTCAATTATCCATGAGTGTAAATTGTAAGTGTGAGCGGTTGGTTGTCGACATAAGACCTTACTAGTGCTGTGTTTCAAACTGTTTTGAGTCAAGGCACATTTATTTCATTGAAAAAGTCCCGCGGCACACCGCCAGCTGAAATTGTGAAAAAAAAAGCTTATTTGAACAATATATGTGTTATAATGTTTATATAAACATTTTTTTTAACATTGAAGAACGACGTCATATTATAACGTCTTGAATAGGAAGTAAATAAACACAAAGAAAAAAGTATTTAAAAATGTTCCATATTGATACCCAGTGTGAAACATGGACCTGTTTGGATAAACATGCGCAATAATTCGCGTGTCTCCAAACAAAGACAATTAGCTACCTGCTGCTGCTGCTACCTGCTGGTATGGAAGAGTACTGCAATGTAGTAAAGACATGATTACGCTGCCAGGCGCTAGACCGCACAGGCACACAAATTAGATAATTTCCCACGGCACACCTGACAATATCTCATGTCTAGTGACAGTAATTCCATTGTGCTCGGTTGCAGAATCGCTCTTTCTGAATTTTCGGAAACTCCTGCTTGGAAGCCAAGCAAAATACTTGGAGGAACTGTGCCCCAGTGGAAATATTCATAGTTGATGACCACATCTGTAAAACTTGTTGAGACCATATCAACAGCGCCTGTTTGCATCCAAGTACTACACTCACTTGTGCTTTAATTGCTTGAAGACACGATTAATCAACAAATATTCCCACGCAATCAAAAAAAAAAATCTGTCAAGATGTAATTACGCCCTAATACAGGATAGTACAAGACAGGGCAGTAAACCAACCAGCGTTATTGGCGTAGGGTCCGACTGGCCCACTAAAATGATCAGACAATGTTGATTTCATCATCTCACAAATGGTCATTGGTATTTTGGGGATTCACATAGCAGACTTCCATGCAGCTCATGTGAAACGGATTCCCAGTCTATGTGCTCGTCACAATTGCCCCGACTGGTGACCAATCCAGGGTTGACTAGACACTGGATAACAAGAAAAGTAGAAAATTGGACGGGTGAACTTGAACTGTCACGTTTCCTTTCCGAGACTTAAGAGTGCTGATAACTTCACAGATAGCGCCCATCTCAAACAGCATTAAACAGCAGAAATGGTTCAGAGCTAAGAATAGGCCAAATTTTTCCGCCATCCACCCTTATGCCAAGCTGTCAGAGCCCATTCCCTCTCCCTGCGACTCCACACTGAGCCCTGCTCGTGTGTTTCCCATCACTCGGATTGTAACTCCGTCTGCTCCAACAAACTCCGCCGGCTGAAACTCTCCCGACTTCCTGGCCTGGCGGGGAGGCGGCGGTGAACACACGCTCCAATTTGAGAGAGAGCGACGTTCCCGCTGCGCTGGCCCTGTTTCTTCTTTCACACAGGAATGAGGGGCAGGGTGTCCTGATGTGTGAGTGATGGGTGATGGAAGGTGTAATTTGGGCCGGTACAGCGAGGCCTCTGCTCGATCTAGGAGCTTACCTGTCAGGGAAATAGGCCCTGAGGGAGATAATTGCATTTTAAACCAGGGTGGATCCTGAAAGCATTTTATGGGGTAGCATACATTTACCCAAGATTTTATATGCTCATTCAGAGTATTTTCCTTTCATTTTCATCGAGAAGACTGTACTTTTTAAAATGTTGCCATCACTTTTTAGAAGCAAGAGTTCTGAACCAACACTAAAAGCAAATATACTTCAGTCACATAAGTGTAACTCTGGCCCAATTTTGAGTGAAATGTATTTTTGAATGGATATCTTTTAGCTGACAATGGCTACGTTTACATGGACACATTTGTTCGGATAAAAAGCCTGATCGGAATAAAAATGCTTCATGTACACCCCCCTTTCCGAATATTCTAATTCGATAAAGCCCATTCCAAACAAGATTTTATCCCGAACGGGTTGGGTGGTTTATGTCGATTGATAATCCGATCGACGCCCATGAAAACACTTATTCCGAAATTTTGGAACAAACAAGTCGGTTTGTACCGGTGACGTCAGTATACACGTTTATGTTATTCCCGGAAGATAGTAGAAGCAGAGCGAACGAAAGACATGGCAGGCGCAAGACTGAACTGGTACATTTGCATCTCAATAACGACGTGTAAACTCGACGTAACAGCACAAACAGGAAAAATACGCAAAATAACACAAATGTTTAAAGTAGAAATGGACGGAGCGATGTTTTGTTGACACTGAAGTCGCTACAGCTTCTTCTTCTCTACTAATATTTACGGTTATTTGCTTAGTTGGCGCATGTCAAAATAATTTGTTCTGCTCTGAACTGTGAAGCATGAACACACAGGTCTGAATCGGATCACTATGTTTAGTCCATGAAAACAGTGCATCCAATCATAATTTTAATCCAAACCCTGATCGCATTAAAGAAATTTTGTCCACGTAAACGTAGTCAATGACAAAGGGAATCTGTGAAATAGTAAGGCAAGGCAAGGCAGTATTATTTATAAAGCAGACTTTATACACAAGGCAACTCAATTTGCTTCACACAATTAGACAACATGTACAAGCACTGACAAACACAACACTGCAAAAAAAAAAGAAAATGCTGTTTCTACTGTAAAACGCCGGCAGCTGTGGTTGCCGAAAAGCTACCGTTAAATTATGGTAACACATTTTCAACATTTACAGTACAAATGTACTGCTACTGTTCATTTTACACGTAAAAAATGTACTCAAGTCAAGCTTTTACCATTTGTTTGCAGCGTAACAGCTCAACACAGCTTCACCATGTTTACTTTCAACTCTGGGCTCCACTAATTGAGCCAAGTCGGCAGGAACCTAACCCTCAGAGCCCTTCTGGTTTTATATTCAATAAGCATTTCTTTATGTATTCAGGACCCAAACCATTCAGTGATTTATAGACCAGGAGCCACTACTTTTCTTATTGTTTACATTTGGACCGAAATGATTCATACTTTTAATACTTTCAAAATACAAACCTTTCCATCTTAAGACCCACATTACAAAACTATATCATGTACTGCCATAACATGGACAGCAAAATAATGCTAAACATTTTATTGACTCAAAAGCCATTCATCAAGAAAATGTATGTCTGCTATCCAGAGCTTGACAAATGCCGCTGTAGATTATCCTAGAAGTCACCGAGGTTATTAAAAATGGTGCAAAAACATTGCATTGTGTCTCCAAACAATTGCAAAATATATCAGTCATTTTCTAAATGCAAAAACTATGTAAATTGAGAAAATATTTCTTCGACTACTTTCATATGCCATTACCAGAGGGGACATCCATACAACCCGCTATTAGCCTTATAGCACAAGTGCAGAAATCATAGTGAACTTATTGTTACGAAAGCTATCAAAGTGAAAGTACAACTGTGCTTGGTAGAAATTGTGTTTTTTCCTTGTTTTCCGAAAATACTCAACAATGACTTCGGCAACTACCCTGTTAGGCTAACGAAATACAAATTCATGTTAACACTTGATTTGGCCAGCATATCTTAAAATTTCTGGAAACAATTGCCAAAATCAACAACTGTCAATAAGACACAAAAGATTGTTTCATGCAGTTTGCTGCCTTCACAAAGGCAGATTCTCCATCTCATTAAGCGCCATCGGCTCTTGAAGAAAAGTCAGTCAGTATTAAATACCTTCAATGAGGGCTGAAGGCTGTCAATGACAACAGCAGCCGAGCGGCAGGAATCATAACATGGATCAAACAGATCACGCCTCATCGAGGTGGAAACGTGATGGCCTTTAAAAAGTAAAACAACATATATGAATAATCATGTATGCGATAAAATGAGAAGTCTGTTTGTTGCCTCCGTCAAGTAGGTTGTGTTTCCACAACAGCCTGTTTGCCTGTCTGGCAGTTGGACTGCACTGAAACGACTACCGTGGTTTTCAATTTTCCATGGACATTGACAAAAAAACAAGAGTTTTATTGGAAATTCCAGTGCTCAGCGGTAGTGCGCTGTAGCATTGTTTGTTTTGCTAGCCGCTGTCGATCAAGCCCAACAGGACAGGAAAACTAAGCCAATCTTATGCTAGCTGCCTCTTTCTGAAAATGTGTCTGTCTGTTTGAGACCACCATTTTGAATTGCTCCGGCCGGGACATAGCAGCTTTGAAGGGTGAAGATTCGCCATTTTCAACCAATCGTCTGACACCAGTATCTGAAACAGTCCGACGAAGCCAAAAGATGAGCAGAGCTACATAGATTTTTGGTGGTTATACAGATTAGCGTTAGCTAACAGCACTAGCTTGTGGTACATCAACATGGTAGCAAAATCTGTACTAGCCCAGCAAAACATGCGAAAAGGGGGGTGGGGGGGGGGGGGACTTATTGTACCAGAGACTGGGTCGCCCCCTCAAAATTGTCCAATTTCAGCAGGACAAAAATAGGGTGTGTAAAGTGTCTATAATTCTATACCTTTGTGGAATTTTGACAAAATCACACCTGGCCACTGTTTACAAAAACATGTGTCTTCTTGAAATTGTTGGCGACCATTTATAGTCCTTTTAAAAACAATTTAAAAATGCTCATCGCAAGGTCTTAATGAATTTCTTTGTAATTATTATTTGTTTTCTTTATTATCATCCTCAAACTGCTGCCGGAAAGTGCAGCACTTTGTTGAAAACCGCTGTTTTGGAATGACTAATTGTACTGTTCAGACCAATGCATTTGCATATGGTTAATCAATTGATCAGTCAGGCCTTGTATTATTGATGACTTCAAGCATCTGCATTGATGAATACATCTTAGAGAGGCTCATTACCTGCCATTGGCACCACATCAAGATGTGCTTTTTCTTCACTTTCTGTCCGGGGTGACATTTTTACTCATGGAGAATTCATATTTGTCATGCAGCGCCATGATTGGCGCAGCTGTTTAAAACTTAAGATGAGTAATGTGACTGCCTGAGAAGATTTATCACTGTTCTTTTAGATAAATACAACAGTTCACAAAAAAGACGGTGTAGGGTATGCTTGAAGAAGAATCACAGGTGTGCTGATATCCGCAGAATATGTTTTTTTATTACAGCATTGGAGAAAATAATTAGAGTTAATTGCAAGGGTAACATTTGCAAGTCTTGCTTGTTAATGATTTGGCTTTTTCCCACGCTTGACCATGCTTTGTCTAACGCAGGGATGTTCAAGTCCAGTCCTCAAAAGAGTTTTCTAATATCCTTGAGCCTTCTGACGCAATGGGCAAACAAACACCTTGCGCCTTTTGAACACTGGCGTCATAGTTGATGGAACTACGCCCCTATACACCTATGTAGATATTGCACCGAAAACCAGACTTTTGCAGCTAGAATTGTCATTTACCACGTTAACAATGTATAGAGTATATTCCTGATTAGTTTAAAGTTATCTTAAGACTGAGGCATGTGCATGCAAACACACACACAGTAGAAGTCCTTCAGTGGAACCATGCTAGCAAGCACACTATTTCTTTTCCAAACCCCCCATGTCTTAAACACACTTTTATTCATCATAAAGTGATGAAAAATATAGATTCAATGCCACAGAGTGGGGGTGGGGAAGACAAAAAGTGAATGTATAGACATAAAGCAAATAGAGCATGAAGGAGGGGAAATGTAGAGAGGTGGGGAGGCTTGAATGTACAAAAAAAAAAAAAAAAAAGTGGAAAATGGCAAGGATGAGGAGAACGAGAGATGGCCTCTCTCAGGGCGCCTGCGTAGGCGCGGAGCTGTGAGTTCCCAAGCAGGACAGCATGAGCTGCCTATTTGTCAGCATTGATCAAGCCATTAAGGGGCTGTGGAGGGAAGCATATTGGTTTTGGAGGCCAAAAGGGCACTAAGAGACAAATATAAAGCAAGACATGGACAGGAGTGCGGGGGTTGGGGGGCTTCTATCCCCCGCAGCCAGACGCCTGCCAGATGAATAAGCCGGACGTCTTTCTTCCCAATGTTGATGCAACTTGTCTTGTAAAGGCCCGACGGGAAAACGCTAGAAATCGTTTCTCTGAGGCTGGATTTACACTGCTAAGTGCTTGAGTCTGATTTAGTGGCGATATCTAATTTTTTAAAAACCCTTTGACAGTCTGTCTCCTGTCTTCCTGGAATGTGCGAAAGAGGCTGACGCGGAATGCGAAACGACAAAAGCCACACACAAATTTTCCTGCCTTCAGAGACACAACGGCAGCTGCGTGAAAGGCAATAGCGCAAAGGGGCGACCAGGGGTAGAAATGCTGGCCTGGGCTAATGAAGCTACCTGTATTTTCATCCAAATTCACAATGGCTATCTAAAATGGCTTTTTTCATGGCTTGACCTTGGGCTTTTATGTGGATCTTTCACAACTGGATAATAGCGATTTAAGTTGAGCCACAACAGTGCAAGCTTCCGCAGTGTCAGATGTTTAACAACCAAGACTCACCCGTTTGTGTTGAAAGCAGTGAAAATTCTCACTGTCCTAGACAGGTGGTCTGATGTCACCATACATTTGTATCTTAATTACCACGAACAGCTGTGTGAATGCATACATGCGTGCGAGAAAAGGAGTCTAAAGAGCTTTCAAGACCTTCAAGAAGATGTGATATTGCTGTTTTTTACATTCACCGAACAAATGGAATACTGCATACATGTCCAAAATTGATACCAGATATTAAATACATGTAATATTTTTTGATGATCGGACAATGTTTTTTGCCCTTTTTACACTACCATGACCCACATCCAATTTGGGGCACTTGGGAGAAGAAAAATCAGATCTGTGTCACTTGAGCCATGTTGTGTAACTCCATCTTCAGGCAGCACTGCGACACTAAAATTCTTATGAGCCAGCTTCCCCAGATAGACCAAATGTGAATCGCCTTCATTTTGTGTGAGCAAGGGTTGGTGCTTGGTGGATGCTTGGCCCAAGGGGGGGCCAGGCTGCCTCTTCGCCCAGCCTCTGATGAATTCATATAATTAACTCAGCCTTGATCTGTTGGCTAATCCTGCACTCCGTAATAAGGGATTAAAATGTCACCTAAACCACCTGCTGTTATTGAGCCCAAAGATTTTTTTGTGCTACTGTGAGGGAGGATGGCGTTGGAGGGGATTTTTATATATATATATATTAGATAGATAAGGGAACTTATCTGCTGCCATATGCAAGTGCATGCTAGCGATGACTCAATAGCTGGCCCAGAAGTTCGCAGCAGCAGACTTGCTCTGAAAAGTCCCGGTCAGAGTCAGTGAAAAGGGACAGAAAAGTAGGACACGCTGGAAGGTGTGGGAGTTTACAGAATCTTTCTTGCTCACTCTCGCTACGACCTCCTTGGACCTAGCCAAGGCAAAAAAAAAAGAAAAAGAAAGACGTGCCAATTGGTTGGCAAACTGCCGGCAGACCGACGGGCCAGCTCGTTTCGTCTGCCTGCCGGGCACCTCCACTCTGTTGCCTAGCAACCCCAAGTGTGTTTTTGGTACGACTAATGACGCTTGTTGCCGGGCGGTGGGGCTCAAGGCCACTAATGAAGCTTCTTGCCCAAATGTTGCCGTTTAAAAGTCCCAGAAGCTGACTGATCGCCAAGTGGAGAGATCATTAGGGACTTCAGGCTGTCCTTAACCGCTAGACAAAAAAGAAAGTACAATTTAACACTTACAGTACTCCAACTAAGCTACATTAGTCCTGATGCATGGCAGTTGTTTACGTTTGATCCAAGACACAAACAGAAACATTCCTAGGTACTGTTCAGGTATAAATAGTGGAGGGCAAAGATTCTGTGACCTAATCGCTGAACTTCTTTGGGCTAGCAGCAAAGCACGTCATTCTACCTTTTTTTAAGCACTGTTTAAAAGTGATGCCTTCACGCCTTCATCTATGCGTCGTGTCAATCTGTTTTGTTCCGATGTCGCAGCGTATGGTCGGGCGAGCACATTGTGTCCCCCGGGTGTCGCCATGTATCTGATCGTCTATACATGCCCACCAGACTCAGCTCTATATTTAGCTCCCCGGTCCCGGCTCATGTCAACCACTGTCAAGTGCTGCATCGCCTCGAGGCCCGACACCCACCGTGCTGCCCGCGCTGAGTGATCCGAGCGGGCAGCGCCTTGTGCCGTTCACATGTAGTCGGCGAGACGGGCCCACAAGTGACAAAAACAGCGAAATATGATACATGTGACCTGGATAAGCAAGGGGCTGCAAGAAAAACTCCAGCAGACCTTAAGTGCTTTTCTGCGTCCACATCCAAACTCTTGGGAGCGACTCCAGATGAAACGGCGCACATGAGCACAAGTAGAAATGGGAGAATGTTTTTAAAAAGGGTGTTTTTCATCTCTGCATGGTCACATTTTCCCCACAAAATGGGCCTTCAAATGTTGCCCACTGATTCCTATGGTAAACCGCGTACGAGCTATCCATGGGGGCTTGGCTGACCAGAGTGGTGGCATATTGGCGGCGATTCAGGGCAGGGAGGGGAAAAAAAAGATGATGGCAGGGAAAAGGAGGGATAGCTGAGGGTCAGGGACGAGCTGGTGACTGGGAGTCTGGAGCTGCGAGAGGACAGGAAGAGTGAGGGCCAGGATTGAAAGGACCTCTGCCTGGAGGTGCGGGAGTGGCTGATGTAATAGCATTAATCTCCGAGCGCCATCTGACACCCGGTGTGGCGCCGTCATTGAAAAGTGCGAACTCTGCTGAACTGTGAGGGGAATTCGGGCATCTCTAGAGGCGGGACCCAGCATTAATTAAACACACTGGCTGGGATTTTTGTTTTTAGCTAACCGAGCACTCGTTACACACCAGGGGCTACTATTCACATCTTCTTCAGCCTCTTGATGAATTAAGTTGCCCCCATTGTTACACGCTAACCATTCCTTCTTTTATCTCCCTCCAGATGAATCGGCCCATCCAGGTGAAGCCAGCAGACAGCGAAGGACGGGGAGGTAAATAACCTGAAAAAAACAACAACGCACAAACACACACTGTGGCACCAGCACAATCCTTAATATTCTCCTCTCACTTGAGACACACTGGGAGTTAGCAGCACAGTCCGTAATATAGGTCACTTGCTTCTATTGACTTCCCATCTGTGCCAGCAAAAACGGGGGCTGTCGCGGTTCACAGTCACTGCGAGTGGGTCAAAGACAAGCGAGAGGAACACGGCGGAAAGACAAAAGAGGATGGCGAGTAATAAGTAGACACACTGAACCTTCTGCTTGAGGCTTCAGGGAAAAAGGCATTCACACACCGAGAAGCCCAACAAACTTGGACAAAGAAAGAGGCCCTGAGCTAGACAATTTGAAGTCGCTACCTAGAATTGTATTATTGAATTGCAGGGGGGGGGGGGGGGCAGCCTTTGAATAAAATGAGAGATTCCCTCGTCTGTATGAGCAGACCATTTTGGGAGTCATTTTCAGTATTATTTTCGTCATTGACTATTCCGCTTCTTATTGTTGCCATTCTAAAAAAAACAATATATATTTTTTTTCAAATACTCTGCCTTATTCAGTATTATTGCATTTCACCAGGTGCAGTCAAATTTAAAACCGCACATAGCAATGAATGGGCCTTCGGCGCCCGCTTCACATGGCAAATGCTTGAAAGTTTGACGTCATTCTGCACCCCCATTGTAATATCATCGGCAAAAAAATGGTTGACATTTAACTCATTCACTGCCAGACATTTTCAGACACTCTTTTACCCTAATACTTGAAAGTTTGGGGAAAAATATCAATAAGTTCCTAGGATAGAATGGCTGGTCTGTGAAAAGACAAGTACATTTGTCAATGGCAGTGAATGAGTGAACGTTGCCCATCAGTATAGGATATATGCTTCTGACTCGATTACACGACACATCGCATTGTCACACTGTCACTGTACAGTACAAAACATGTTTTGTTGAAAGGTATTTCAAGTTCTCAAATATAAAAACATTCAAATGTAGAACAGTTAATTTGGAAACCGAGCGTGCATTCTTGTGCAATGTCAAGATGTATTATTACGCCATAACGCAAAGTAGTCCATTGGGCACCATTCGTAACTTTGAAACGTATGTTGAAACCGCCAAAAACAGAGGAGCGCCTTGTAAATACTGCAGATGCCGCTGACCTTAACATTTACATGTGCACTCAAAGTTTAAATTGTCAGCCCATGAAAAAAAAAAAACATCCTCTCAATTTAAGCGCAATGTCTGGCACTGACTCTCACAATAAGGCACGGTGGCACCATGACTGACTGCATCATTTCCGTGACTACCATCACAGGAGGTTAATGCAGATGAAGCCAGTTAAACGTGCACACTGGGTGAAATTGGCTCTAATTGAACCAGTCAGCGTCTGCTTGTATTTCTGGGTGGCGATTCGGATGGGATCAGACTGAGCCACATTGGTGATTTATCCGCCCCAAGTGTGAATCAGATGGCTCGTTTCCATTGGCGCGCACACCCCCAAATAGGACTTATTTTTGTCATGGTGGCACTTTAATTAATGGACATCTAAAAACGGGCAAAGTCTGACCGACAAGGCTTGTGTGAGAGCCAATTGGCATTCTCACCAAGATAAATTAGATCTCTAGGCTTAAGAGGGGAGGATAGATGGATCCCAATATCAATTACTACTCCTCTTTCACCGAAAGGGGACGGAGACGAACAGGCAGTGTGAATGAAATACAGACGGCTCTTAGGCTGGCACAGCCGCCGCTCGTCTGTTAGATGAAGTTTCTATAAGGGAGGACAGGCTCGGTAACAGAACGGATTGAAATAAGACCAAGCAGACAGGCCCCGGCAGAGATATTGAGCTTTAATGGCAACAGGAAGTCGGCCGCCCAGAAAGGGAAGTAAACCACAGTCACGGCTGACAATGAAATGAGATTTACTATGAAGCTGTGCAGTTAAAGGGAAACAGACAGCCCAGGTTGACTAAGAAAGGAGGAGGAAGCGCAGGATTCATTTGCGGGAGGACCAGTCAGGCATAATTACCAGTGGGAGCCACTAGATTGTCAATTGGGACATTTGCACCTTCAGTATGGAGTCACTTTCATCCTCCCATTTTGTGGGTGCAAAAGACCCTCTTTTCTGGAGGATCTCCCCTATTAGGATGTATCTGGAGGAGAGGTAATGCCAAAGTGCAGAAAGCCAAGGCCTAGCTGCATTTGAAGACAATAGATGTGTCAGGGATTGGATCCACCCGAGGATGCAAATGACCGCCACAGGAAAGCTGTCCCAATCTGAAGACTCCTTCATATGCTGCCTTCTTTTATGGTTCTCATTTATCTTTAATGGCCTACGATTCTACAACACTTTGTGTGCCGCTATGCAGCCCTGAAAAAAATACTGCAATATGCCAGCGCTGTGGAATTATTGCATTTTTACTCATGCAAAATGTTTACTATCAAATATTTACTTAAAAATGTGTGATTTGACTCTGCAAAAACTGTAGCCACTGAGCGATGTGTCAAAGAGTTACTAAGCAGAAAAGTAGACCATCCAAATGAACAAGACTTCATGTGGCTTTTGTCTCCGTTGACCATGTAAAGGGAGTCATCCAATCGGTAGTCTTCTTCAAATGTTGCCTTCTTTTCACATTATTTGCAGGAGGCCTTGCTTCTATTATTGATGAGCTCTCACAGGCCACTTTGTATGACTCAACTTAGTCAAAAAGACATCAATTTCTTAGGAGCATCAACTGTATACTGTGTGTACATTTTCCACATCAATGGTAACAATTCAAGTCTCTCCTTGACTTTGGTACCAAGATCAAGCACAGAGAAATTGTAGATGCAGCCAGACTATTTCAAGCAAGATGACTCAGGGCCTAAGAACATTTGGCAACACACTCTAGGTAGTGGGTACTTAACTTGTATGTCATGTATGAATGAGATCCTTGAAATTTATGTTGTTCTGTCTCTGTTACTTTTGTCATCCTAACGTGAGGCCACCTAGTGGCATGAGAAAAGGGAAAGGTTGAGATCATGATGCTTTTTCGACATGATTGTAATGGCAATTTACCAGAGCAGACTGTTGAATAATCACCCAAGGCCATTCCTGTACACAGCATTCACTGAAACTGTAAAACTTAAATATCGAAACTATGAGCCACAACACCTTAAAATGGGTCTTAAAAAGGGTTCTGCCAATGAAATTGGTCAAAACTAATGACTCATATTACATTTTTGTCCATGGATTATTGAGATTGAAAGAATCATGGAAGCAGTGCTTTATAAGGTCTGATAGTCTTATACTGCTCTTCTATCAATTTATTCTCCCTTTGCTTGAATCTGTCTGATACGAACAAGTGAAGAATGGAACCTCGACTCACTCGCCCTGTTGACAGCCCATGGACGGCGGACAAGCTATACATCTCCATTCAAAAGCCTTGGCAATTTGCTTCATTCCAAAATGAGGCACGAATCAGAAAACGTCAACTCCTCTTTACGCCCCGTCCCTCTCTCTCGCTATTGGCTTTCTTCTTGCGCCGTCTCATTGGTACGCCGATACAAGGGAAGAGATGAAGCAAGCGATAGCGAGGCGGGCCGGGCCCGTGGAGGAATTTGAGAGATAGAAGGCGGAATGAGCAAAAGGGGCAACGACAACAGGATGAAAAAGTTAACGGAGAGTGATAGAGGCAGCTGAGTGAATCTCAGTAGTAAATCATCTGAGAGCCGCCCCCGTTCCCTATCGCCCCCTTGCCTCGCCCGGGAATCTTCTCCTCCTGACCTTGTCTGTGAAGAAAAGATTGGAGCCAGATTATCTATGATTGGAGATGGCCATTATCTAAACACAATCTCTGAACTGGGGTCCCACTTCGTTCCCCACCACTGTCAGTTAGGAGAAAGCTCTATGATGAGGAGACTGACGATGGGTTAGCCGGCAACAGCATCTACTTTTGATAACTCCGATAAAGGCTCTGAAATGTCCATCAATATGGACTTTTTCTCAGTGCGTTACCATCTCTGTTACTCGGCTACCGTTGTCCTACCTGTGGGTTTAAGGTGCTGACGTGATTCATATACTGCACATCCCACTGAGTTTACCATTCACAATTGACGTGATTAACTCGTGATCACTCAAAGCTGTCATCAACTCCATAAGGCTCCTCTTATTATTGAGACATTTTTACTGTTGAAACGGTGTATGACCAGATACTATGAGGTACCGCCTCAGGTACCCGGCCAGCTTGTTTCCAGACGTTGAGTAGATTGCCCCAGCATTAAGCTTTTGTCTTAACCTACTGCAGAAACGTATCCCAGGAAGTTATATTATTTCATACTCCAGTCTCTACTTTGCTGATTTCTTGCCACCCTAAATCTCTTCTTGGATTAAATGCGATTCCTCCCCGTATGTTTTTTGTTTCCAGTAGGCCCTTGTTCTCCCATTCTTCCATGTTCCAACGGATGCGTTCCATATGGCATGTTTTTTTTGTTTTTTTTTTAAAGTTTTCTATGGCACTGTTTTGAAGTTGAAAACCATATTCCTGGTACTACGCAATGAAAATACAGCATATGTCAGATGAGAAAGGCTTCAGGCCCTCCCGTAACCCCGAACAGGATGAGCGCTGCAGAAAATGGATGGATGGTTGTCCTCCTTGTTTATTAGCTCCCACATCCTTTGGCTTTATTGGATGCTTATACAACGCCGGGAGCCTCACGGCTGAATCCTATTCCCAGTGGTCCGAGTGTGAGCCTTTTTAATACCTCCACGTCTTTTGTCTGTCTCGCTGAAGGGGAGCGACTGTGAACGGCTCACGTTTGTCCTTGCCAACGCGTTCCTCAGAAGAGTGACCCCAGACGGGGCAGTCTGCAGATTGACAGGACCTTAAGATGTCGCGCAGTGTGCTGTCATAGCCAAGCCCAGCAGGCATGGGATAAGTGAGGGCCCGCTGGCTGGCGCAGTCTGGCAGGCCACACGGGTGCGACTGTCTGGAGGCACCTCATGCCGTCAGAGGACCGTGTTCCACTTTACATGCAAATGAAGCCAAAATAGCCCTCTGTGCCCCGAAACTACCGCCCAGCAAACTCAATTGTGGTGGGCAGTGTTGAGTATGGGCCAGAACAAAGCTGGGATTGTTGGACATCAATTAAAGGTTTGTTAAACATGAACTGATTGAGCTTTGGACAAAAAACTGCAACGGGCAATTCTGCATAGGATCCCACCGCCCCCCAACCACCAAACTGTTTTGCATGCAGACCAGAAGGTTTCAAGCACCCGTCGGTATACAAGTGTCAGGTCTTGTTGTAAGAGTAATGCATTTACATGTAAACAACTTGTTGTTGCATCAGAACACGGACAATTGAAGGGTTTGTTTTGCTCCGATTTCCATTCTGTATCCACAAAGAAATAGGAGAGCATTAAGCAGGATGTTACTCTAATTACACTTATATTCAACCAATTAATTTCAATATTGCACTTGAATCAGACAGTGAATAATGTCTTATGTATATTCAACTCATGGCAAGTTGGCCAAGAAACGACATTCAACAGGAGGGATTCAAAACTGAGGGATTCAAAACTCCGTCAAGCGTTGATAATTATGAAAATGAAAACAAAAATGATTCCCTCCAATGGAAAGGTTTCATTTGGCTTTCTGTGTTTCGAGGCTGCTTTAACCAGCTAACAACCTCATCGACTGGAACACCTCTAGAGAAATTTATCTGGAAGATTGCTCATTCAAGAAAGCAGCCATTGCAACCTTGGAACACTGATTGTCCCTCACGCTCATCAGCACAACGGCATTTTTTAAAATTCTTTGTGACCCTAGGATCGACTCGATGCTAGCCAACATCCAGTTTGTTTTAATTTAGTCCGATTTTACCCTTAGGAAATAATGGAAACTATTGTAAGCAACATTTTGACATTCATAACTGTGATGAAACGATAAAATAAACTAACAAACGGACATTTTGATGATGTGTGACAGGACTTTAAGGCAAGTGCAGGTTACTGAATTCAACTTTCGCGATTGCAGTTTTTAAATGGACGGGGGTTGGGGGGGCATTGCTTAGGAGGTGAATCTGTAGATTAAAACATTACTGACACAATCCATTACTGTTTCTTATTGGTATTGACTTATTGTTCCAGGCATATTGGTCTAAGCAGCTAGGGCAGAGTCCATGGTCGTAATCATAGTTTTATTCTTTTCCTTCATTGGTACACTTCTGTGGGGGCATCGCACAAACACACCCCTACGCACACAAATCCCCCCCCAAAAAGTCAGAGAAAGAAGCCTTCAAAATCCCTTTGACGCTCACTCATCCGAAGTCTCACGAGATATGCAGAAGTCTCGTGGGATTTGCTCAAGTTTTGAGGTATGCCTCATGCGTGACAGCAGTTCGAGTTTTGTGAGGAACTTTTTTTAGAGTCGTGGTCAGAACCATCCTTCCCATTTGAAAAAAAAAAAAAAAAAAGAATCTGCCAAGAATATTCTGCAATACAGTAACTATTATGCAATTCACATCGGGATATGGACAAAGCCCTGCCTCAGATAGCAAAAAACCTCCATTAATTAACGACCCGTAAATATAATTTAAACGGTTAATATATCATAGCCTACAAAAATGAATGTCATTTCAAGTCCATCTTACGTTACCCTTAAAAATAAACAACTTACAGATGCATTTTAGTAGCCACTCAGCAGAGCAAAAACATGCGGAGGAGACTCGCTAACTTTCACTTTCAACCCAGGCTAAACTTAGCTCCTCCCCAAAATGCGAAAAACGTCAGTCGACATACACTTCAACAGACGTCTTGACACTTTTGTATTAGCCAGAGCTTTGGCGCCATCTTGTGGAATCACTGTACTCAATTGTTCCTCACTAAATCAAACATAAAAGGACAATAGGAGCTCTAATATCATTTTTATCACATGAAAATGGCAACAAAAAAAAATGAATGCAAAGCTTTTTGTATTCTATGAATGTGACTAATTTGTTGCCAATACAGAAAAAAGACTGTTTGGCCTTCGGGGGGGTTCTTTTCTGTAAGTGTGCTATTTTAGTGTGCTTTGGTCTTTTATTGAAAAACACAAGTATCCTTGTACAAAAGTTCAGTTGCAGTCTCTTTTCTTTTTCACGAGCTGGACGCGTATGGAATGCTGATCGTCCCGCCAAAATGGGCAAGACTAAAAATTAAATGGCGCAATTTATTTCCAAACTGATTCCCGTAGTTGTCACGCAATCAGGGCACTGAGTAGATGATGCGAAACAAAGCCAAGCTCAACATTAAAAAAAAAAACAAAAAAACAACAACAACACTTTTTAACATTTTTTACAGTCATTCTGTGCACCTTCATGCGCGAGTATGTCCGGCGGCGAGCCTCGCAGGCATAATCAAAAATAATTAACAAAATAAATAAATAAATAAAAATCATGCTTTGCTAATGAGTCCATAAGAAGTGCAACTTCTTTGTTGCGCTGCCTGGAACATTACACTGCATCTGAAATGCACCCGGCGGCCTGGTAGGCATCTTTTATTGTCGGGTGCAGCTGTCCATGCTTTGTGAACACTTGCTACTACCAAGCCTCCTCGACAATAGCCAGCAGGCATGATGGGATGGAATGGCGAAAACAAAAGATATTTACCCCGGCGCGGGAGCGGCAAAGTCATTCTTGTCAATAAACATTGCCACCAAAGAACAAAATTGAAATATAGTCTTTATAGCAACTCATTATTTGGCTAGAGAGACAAAAGAAAGTCAAGGATGGCGATAGAGGATCAAGAGAACGATACGATGCAAGTGCAGTTTTATATGCCGGAAGCATCAATCTGGACAGCACATGGCTTGTGTGGAAAATCTCTTTGTTTTTAATATACCACAGGGATGGAATGATGCAATCCCTGTGCCATGGAATACGAAGGCATCCTGGGGACAAGCAACTGTCAGATGACTGCAGCATTTATTGTAACTTTTCTCATCTCCGTTTGCATGTGCGTAGCTTAGGGGGGGACATTGCAGCATTTTGTCACAGTTTATAATAGCTCCCAGGTGACTTTGTGCGACATGTCTGTGACATGCTTTTGTCCAAATACTTGAAGGATTAAGATAATGGCACACGTGTACATCTTTCTATTCGGCTTCATCCTATTCAGGGGTCACCACAGTCCATCATCCAGCGCTCCCTGTCTTGTCCGATCTCTCCTGTAACTCCTGCAAGTGTTCGGCTCAGCACAACCATAAACCTCCTAATGCGAATGCACCAAAATAAGAAAGCTTCAAAACCGTTTGTTAACACAGTCAATCCCTTCCTAGTCACAATTTGCTCTTCAAAATTTGTCTTTGAGTGTACCCTCGGCTAATCGTTGAAAAACGTACCGGTTTGCGTATTCTCGGCTCTTTCTGTAATGCTCTAAGATGCCACAAGATGGTGCCGCAGCCCTGGCTGACAGGAAAGTAGTAATTGGTGTCAATATGCCTCGATTGTTTAAAATCTGAAGAGCAAAGTTGAGTCTAGGTTGTTGGTTGAAATTATGACAGTCTTCATGGCATGTATACATTTTTTGCTCTACTTGGTGGCTATTAAACGGGATAAATGACGGCGGTCTCGTTCGAAGGTCTTTGGACATTAGCAGAGCAGGTTTTCAATTTTTTTTTTTTTTTTTTTTAATTATCAATGTTGCTTCTATATGAAGGTCCTCAAGCCTCTTAATGCAAATGTGCGAGTGTGAATGAGGGCTCTCGGTTTTTTCGTACCTCTTCACTTTTAATGGATTACTCTTTAAAGTCGCGGTGTCATCCCCTTACGCAGAGGGTGCATTACATGATATTCATATTCATAAAACGCCAATTTAAAGTGCGCAAGTGGCCATGGGAGATGTGCGCGTGGGGTTGAACTTGTAAAAATCCAGCGCGAGCAGCTTCGGAGACAGGTGCAAAGAGGACTAATTAATAGCAATCAATACTCGGGGCCAGGGCAGGCGGCTGGCCGGCGGAGACTCTCTCAGGTCAGGCAATGAAAAGATAGCAAGCACCAAATTCATTCTGTTCTCCCGGAGGACGCCACTGAAGTACACTCACACTTCCTTTAATGCCTTCGCAGGGGTGTCATTTATTTTTGCGTTTGCCAGCACATTTGGAAAGTTCATTACCTCGCTCATGGCTTGTTAATTAGCCTTGTAAAGCCACCATTAGATCTCCTCGGGCCAGGACCAAGATGAGCCTTTTTTTTTTTTGTGTGTGTCCCACAACATTAGCACACAGCAGGGGGGAGCGTGGAAACTGCACTCCGCCCATTTAACAGGGACCCCTCAGTGGAAATCTGAAAGATGGAGTGGCATCCACGGCAAATTAGGTCACATGTGTTGTGGACAGGCTGTGGCCTTCCTTCCTATTTTCTCTTCGCTTCCTTGAGCAAAGGTCAGCTTCATTTACCCGAACACATGTTCAAGCTGAATGTCCAGGGATAAGCATTTGACTACATTTCCTTGATCGACCAATAATTCAGAGGGGCATTTTATGGAAAATTGACTTTTGAATTGCTTGTATAGAAATAGTTCTCTGGAGGGCTTTCCTAACCCTCAAGTGTGAAATTAAACAACCAACTCATTTTTTTCCTTCTGTCTGTTTGCGAGCTTTTCTGCACTTTTGTCGCACTGGAATAAAACAGTGGGGCTGATTGCCAATAGAACAGAGAGTTTCTCAACCCATGACATTTAGTCGAAATCTTTTTTCCTTCAATGACTAAAATGACCATTTGTAAAAGATATTCGACGATTTTTTGAGGTAAGGGAAACGACAATTGCTAGAATAAGCTATATTTATTTTTTTCCCTTTTGTTACTGGTATTTAATACTACATTTTAATCACCAACTATTTTTTTGTGGATAAGCAAGCCCAAAGCTAAATGAAATATTAATAAGACAGAATATATATATTACTTCTAAAATAAATATCCAGTGCTAGAAAAATAAAAATGTCTTCCGTTAAATGCAATTAAAAAAAATATATACTTTTTGGAAAATATTATATTTTTGGCCTTCAAAAATGATCATAAAAAGTGTATTAATTACCAGTTCATCACAAAGAAATAAACTATGTATGTTCTGCTTTCAAAGATGAACATATTATACTATTTCTGACTTATCAATTAAATATGAATCGTTTTAACAATGTGTCTTATTCTCCTGCCTACAAAAAAACAACAACCAAAAAGCCTATTAAAATCTGCACTTTTTTAAAAATGGCAAATATAACTAATCAAATAAAAAATGTACAACAATTTACGCCTGACGGGTGACTAGTCCAAGGTGCACTGAAAAAAAAAATGGTGTGTTGAATTGACTCAATTTTATTTTGTCAAGTGGTGGGAAAAAAAATTAAAAAAATAATCAAGGTCCAATGACACTTTTGAAGTAGATGCATAGTGTACTTCAGTTTCGTTTGCCTTCCACCATCTCCAGCTCATCCCTGCCTGTGACCATGATAAGCACTAGAACGTAAATGCATGGATTTTATTAAATATTCACCGTCTTCAAAAATGGAAATCAACATTTTTGAGAAAAAAACTCTCGATAAAAATACCCCACCCTGCGATGCAGGCCACGTCTAGTAAAACCCGTCAGGATTACAACATCGGCAACCCAAGCATTATCGATTAGCCAGGTGGTCATTTGCTGGCCGAGCGGGTCGCGCGCACGTGTCCCATTTGAACTTTACAAAGACGCAACAGGATCCGATTTGCCCGCCGCAAAGGAGGCGGCTGCCCCGGCTGCTTTATTTCACAGCAGATGCATCTAATGGGGCCTGGCAGGTACAGGAGGCGTCACATCTGTTGAGGCCCAGGTGACGCTTGCGCCATCCTCACCTCCCCACCGCCACCGCCACACCTTCACGCTCCATACCAGTCAAATGACTCACGTGGAAGATCAACAGTGTCATTCCCAATAAAGTTCTCTTCCTCTCGCTGCCACTTTCTATCAGCGCTGGGGACGGGCTCTTGCTTGTAACCATTTTATTCCACAACACAGCTGAATTGGAGATGAATAATGTAGAAGATGTAAAATAAGATGAAAGCTCGGTCTATAGCAGGAGGAGAGATTTGGGAGAATTAATCTTTCCTACTTTCCAAAATGACAGTAGAGTACAACTTTTATTTTGCTCTTGAAAAGAACACATTTATTAACAAGCTGGACCAGATTTAAAATGGGTTTTGCTTTCTACTAAGAAAAAAAAAACAGATGCATCACTGGGCTTGTGATGATTGTAATTCTTAGAAAAAGTGAATAGACTCACAACGTGCTCACAAAAGCGACTATTTCTTAGATTTGGTGCTATTGTTATGAACCCTTGCTCATAATTATCCGCAATAACAGAAAATCGTTATTCATTATGCCCGCTCAGCCCCCTGCACATTCCAATAGCTCACTGTTTATCCTTTCTTGCACTCTAATTGACTTGTTTCATTTGTTGGCGAGAAGTTTTCCAAAGTTGCCACTTGCCATGCAATGTGTGAGTATTGTGTGTGTGTGCCTGTATGTTTATGTATATAAAAACAGTCATTGGTCAGTGACGGACTGACATGTATGTGTGTGTGTGTGTCTGTCTATGTAATATATATATATATATATATATATATATATATATATATATATATATATATATATATATATATATATATGTGGACTTAACTGACGGACTGACTAACTAACCATTATAGTGGACTTCTTTTAACGACATTTTTTTCTCGTGTGTCCCTCGACACAAGCTATTACTGCTATTACATCGGCGGCTACAAGAAACTATAATACTACTAACCTTAACAGCAATAATAGCAGCAAAAATAACATCTGCACATAAAAAATATTTACAGGTCCAGTTTTAAAAAAAAAAAAAAAGTCCAGACAATTTGACCTGCGACGTGTCAACCTTGACATAATTTGGCCCTCAGTGGCAACCAACTGGGGAATAACAAAAACTCTTGTCAGTGTGCTAAAAAGATAAAGTAGCGAGGCAGGGGAGGGATTTAGCTGCACAAGCATCACTTGGCTCAGCAGAATGCGACCATCAGCTGTTGTCCTCTTTCCCCTTTCTTCCCTTCCAGAAGACAGGAAGCTGTTTGTGGGGATGCTCGGCAAGCAGCAGAGCGAGGATGACGTCCGGCGGCTCTTCGAGACCTTTGGCCAGATCGAGGAGTGCACTGTCCTGCGGGGTCCTGATGGGGCCAGTAAGGGTCAGAGCACACACACACACATACATACATACATACGGTCCCTTGTCATTGCTTCTGCTTGTCCAGCCGCCTCGGCTCGAGCATCCTCGAGGCGGCACGACCCCACGCTTGCTGGCCCGCTCGCGGTCGCGGTGCTCCAACACCTCCTGGCTTTTTCCTCGCTCCTCCATTTACACTCGCGTCTTATTTTTTATGTAGCAGCTCATCTCCTTGCTCCCCCACCTGTTATCTGAAACACGCCGTGTTTGTTCCCCGCATCGCCATCATCCCTCCCCAGACAACCATTATGTCCTACTGTAAATAAAGCAGCCAGGCTGGGAGTTTAGATGCAGTCACTCGCAATATAGCAGAAAACACGTTCATGTCTTATTACATCGGAGGTGATTTATTATTATTTTGTGTTTGTTTAACTGTAAAATCCAATGCAGGCAAAGATAAACCAATGAACTGAATAATCTGGGGCGGCATCTTTAGGGATGCCGGTTTTAGAAACGGAGGGTTAAGCCCCTATTCCACTGAGGGGCGAAAATTTCCGACAAAAGTTGGCAAAAGTAGAAAAATGCGCGTTCACGTCAGGGTTCGTTTGCAAATGCTCGCCAAACGGTCGTCATAGGTTCGCGTGTACTTTTGTTATAAGAAAATCACAAAAACCGTTGGTGAACGTCTGGCGAACATTTGCGACATTGAACGAACCCTGACGAACTATGACGCAAACGCAACATTGTCTGCTTTGGAAAACACTCGCAAACTGTTTAAGTCCTGCTGTGGCCAAAAATTGTTGGAGAGACGCAAATCAGCTGCCTGGCTTCTATCGAGGTACCCCTGAGCAAGTCCCCCCGAATTCAGATGAAAAAACAGACGACCGAATGTCTCAAAACGGTTATCTTGACCAATCGTGAATGTTAAACCTGTTCACTATTTACGATGGCAAATCCTTACATGTGTGGTCGAGCCATGGAGAAGCTTTTCAAGAGAAGCTCCGAACGTCCATCCAGAAATTCTCCCAACCCATTAAAACAAGATTTAAAAAGTGAAAATGCATCAACGAATTGATTCTTCGTTTCCTCCATAGGCGACCATGCTCAATTGCTTGGTACCCCGTACCAAATGAAGTGAACTGCACGAGCGGTGCAAGGGGCTCGATAAGCATCTGTAAACTGTGACATGTCCATCCATACGGCGATGCGTGTGACGGCAAGGCGGCGCGAGATAATGCACGCTTACATCAATGACAAAAGCTCGCTCGTATCGAACCGCGGGCCTTTTCGGCGTCTCCATCGCTAGCTTAGTCCCAGCTCTGTTTCTTTGTGTCCCCCTCCACATTCGTCCACCCCCCCCCCCCCCCAACCACTGGCTTCCACTTTTTTCATGCCCCCCTCCCTCCCTTTCTACCTTCCTGTCTGCTCAGATGCCTCGGGCTGATTGACAGCACATAAAATGAAATCGGGCCGGTGCTGGCGTGTTCGACAGGAGCTCTGCTTTCGCTCCTTTTTCACCCTCCTCGCACCTCCTCTCCCTCTCTCTTTGTGCGCCATATGTTTCCTCTAGTGGCATTCGTCTCTCACTCGTTACCTCCCTCTCGCTCGTTCTTCACGCCTTCCATAGCCTTTCACTGCGACAAAATAAAGGAACATTAGCAGTACGCTGGGAACTCGAAAATGTCGGATGCCCCAAAGTCATACAAAAGTTCGGCTAACATTTCCGGGGAAAAACGTGTCTCAAAAGTTGGACGGAAACTTGACTGAGACATCAGCAGATGTCAACACACGGAGCATGAAAAGGATGATCTTCAGAAGGGGGGTGTTGAAGTGTTTTGCAATGTCGTTGCAGCGTGGAAGCAGCAGCGCTGAACATGTCCCGGTTGCTCAGTACAATATGGCAAAAGCGACATTAAGAATGTTTTTTTTGTCCTTTCTGCGACGTCACCTCAGAAGGGTACCGATGAAGAGGGGGGGGAAGAAAAGTGTGGTGCAGTGTGCAACGTAACTGTAGAGTAGCAACAGAAGTGCTACACGTGTCAGTGGCTGAGCGGCTCAAAACAAGCGGAAATGTGTCAACTTTCATCATAAAAGAACGGCAATTCAAATGAGACTCGCCAGCTGCAAACATTTGTCAGGATGCAAGTGCTCATGGCAAGCACACGGATGTTTAAAGCGGTTCACTTTTTTTTTTCACTGTCATGGTTCTGCTCAGTCAGCTGAGTTGTGGGCGTGTCCTTCGGCGCCGCAACTGTTCGGCATGTCAGTCATGGACTTTAAAAGGACAGCGGCGTCGTCAGATTATTCCACCTTGCTCATCGCTCCAAGTGTAGAATTTCTTGACTTTTGCTAACTTTGATGTCCTAGTTCCATTGTTCGCGTGTTCCCCCCACCACCCCACCCCTCGAGTATAGTGTTTGGTTTGCTTATTTCGTACGGTGTGCTTTGCTTGTTTCTCAATTGGAGTTTTCCTGATCCCTTGGTGGCAGGTCATTTTGTGTTTGTCATTTCCTTTCCTTATTTGCACGCTTTTTCTGTTATCCTGTTTTTCCTGGCGTTGTGCCTGCGACTTTAGTTGGACCTTGGACGGTAGTCATTTTTTTTCTGTTAATACATTTTTGATTGAACTCTCTGTCTACATTTGTGGGATCCACCATTTTCCAGTTCCAACGGAACTGCCACATTTCCACTTTGGACAGTTACAGATGTTCACATTTTATTCTTTTTTTCATTTGTTTTGCTCTTGCTGCTTTTCTTTTTTTTTTTTTTTTTTTTTTTGCTGTTTTTGTTTTTTTTAGCGATAGCACTACTAGTTATGGCAAAGTGGTGATGACTATATAACTGAAAATGGGACTGCTGTTTAGTAGGTACAAGTGTCTCTGTCCCGGTTGCTTAGTACACTGCAGTTACAGCAAAAATAAGATGACAATAACAAAAGAATAAAAAAATATACACTAATGCTGCAAGTGAATTTGGCTTTTTTTGGCTTTTTCCTAAGGCCATTATTCATAGAAGATCAAATGTACCGATTAATCCATGGACTAAAGTGCGACACACATTTCTGGACTAGTTTATTTATTTGAGAAAAATGACATGTACACCATATAGTAAAAAGAAAAAGAAAAAGAAATAGAGAGCCGTTACTAACTAGTTTGATATAATACAATTGGCATTGTATTGATGCCAAGACAGAAAGGTATAGGTGATGGCAAAGAGGAGCACAGGATAATGAAATATGGCAAAAGTGGCAGTGAAGCAACATCATTCGTTAAAGAAAAACAAAAATGTAGACAAGACTGCAAACTGCTCTAATTGTTCTTTGATATTTTCGCTGTCCTTCAGCTCAGTGAACAGGTTTTCAGGCGGCTGTTTCACTTTATTTGCAAATTGGTACCATCATTCACATTTTGCAGTCATCAAACACAGTACAAATGGAGACGGCATTAGTTCCAAGATCAGGACAAAATACACTGAAGCAAACAAACGTCTTTTTATGAGCGCAAAGAAAATTACCTCGTTGCGCTTGCCAAGAGAGCTGATCTAACATTCGAGACTTCAGCTCGGTTTCTTCTTGCGGAAGCTTTGGTCTGTCCTGGATATTTTCTTGATTCAGAATTTGTTTCTGGGCTTCGTGTCTCAGTCCTTGTTAGTCCCTGGGACCTCTTTAGCCCAATTCTATGCGACATCACCTAAAAAGCTTTGTGTCCCGTCCTGTTTCCACCGTGCAGTTAAAGATAAACGCAACTTATTTTACCCGGCAACAAGCTCCGGATGAACCTTGTGTAATTCAAATGAGGCTGACCTTGAAATTGACTGCGCTATCTGCTTCGCGATGCGGGCCCGACTGCCATGTTGATCTAAATGTGTGCTACTCGCAAGCCTTTTAACCCCCCCGGCGCAAGTTTCACACCCTGCCCACCACGCCGATTCTCCAAACTACTTTCAGCGTTTGCCGCCAGACTTGAATAGAGCCCTGAGTTGTCAGGAATAATAGAGAGATGGCTTTTAGCTCTATAATTAAGTTGTGTTATAAATGTCACCCATCCAGCCAGATGGAATTCATGCATACATATTACTACCCAGGGAATTCAAAAGGCAGTGGCGAGATCCCCTCACTTGAAAGCAATACAATCTTTCTCCCCGCCGCGTTCGCCCCAACTCATTCGGAGACGTCAAATTGGGGAAAAAAAAAAAAAACTCAAGACGTTTGCTATAATTCATGAGCTTCTGGCACTTCCGTTTAATTGGAGATGTTTTTGCACTGCCTTAGCCCTTTCTTCCTGGGCTGCACATAGGGACAAAAGTCCAAGCGAGTGGATGTTTGAGATTACGATGACATTTTAGAACACGAGTGGGAAACTTTTATTTTTCAGTACCACGAGGGCCGTGCTACATGTTGTAAACAAGAATTGATTCAACAAAGGCGGAGTCGAGTGGTTAGCATGAATCGAGCGGTTCCTGGCATTGTGGTCCACCCAACTCCTTGTTTCAGAATCAAGCAGACTTTATCTTGCCCTATAAAACCAAAGGTTTCTTGAAAGAACACACTGAACCAAATCATTTTTTCCCCACAAAAGGTCAAATTGGTTTGTTCTTTCAAAGGCAGACTTCAAGTCACCAACGTCTTTCAGTCAAACAAATGAAGACCCTTCCTGCCTCCAACCCCGCCCGAGAGCTCTTCCAGTGAAGTGAAAAGGCGGGGGACCGAATCAAAGTGTTCTTTGACGTTTGTAGTGGCCCTGTGTGGATCTATTCAGCTTTAAGGACATTTGACACAACAACAAAACACACATGGCCTTTTACTGCTCACTTGAATGTCTCCACACAAACAGTTTACGCTGCTTTTGTAGTGGATGGAAAGCCTCAGGTGAAAGTGGATTTTGTCTCCTATCGATTGGGGACACAGCGCAAGAGTCCCCAAGTTTTGAAACTTTTGATTTAGAAAAGTTACCCACAAAGTCAGAAAAATAACTACCTCCAATGTTGAACACAGTTGATATATTGTAGGGATGCCGTCCTCCCTCAAATGTGTGCTTATTTAATAACAGCTATCCATCCGTTTTCTCAAGCACGCATCCCCATTAGGGTCACGGATGAGCTAGGGCCCATCCCAGACGACTTGAGGCAGGAGGCGGGGTAAACGCTGAACTGCCGAAATGCTCACCACGCTACGACTATGCGGCCCCTGGTGTACATGATGTTCTTCTTTTTGATTCATTGTCGCTTTAGTCATATCGAACCGAGCAGCTACAACAGAGATGTGAGCACCACTTTACTACATGGCAATAAATTGCATTTCAGCTTCTACGGTTTTCATTGCATTTGTTCCTCTCTGCTGCGCTTCTGCGGCCGCATAAAAATATGAGAGAGAAAAAACAAAGGGTAAACCCTTTAGCTGCTCACCGAGCTGACATCTCGCATGATTTGATGGTGTCTCACGTGACGTCACACGCGATGACAGTTTGACTGGATTTAGCTTTTTTGAAGGTTTGTTTTTTGAAAGTCACAGGCAGCCAGTTTCATTATTGGCTATTTCCATCCATCCATTTTTTATGCAACTTATTCTTATTTGCGTTGCAGGTGAGCTAGTGTCTATCCAAGTTGACTTTGGGCCAAACTGCCAAACACGAGCTGTTGTGCTAGCCACTTTAGCAAAGCTAATTATTAATCAGAGCATATTTGTGCTTATGTAATTTATATACAGATGGGCTCTTAAGGTCAATCTAACAAAGTAAGTGACTTCAATACAAAACTATTTCCAATCCGATTTTCCAACATCTCCCGGGTGCGCAGCTCAGGAAGCTCGCGTCTGCTTCCGTGAGCACTGCTGCTGCTCGATTAATGAAAAGCAGCTGAATAAATCCGCAAGGTTGTTAATTAGATAGCCTTCTAAAGTTAAAACATGAGCGACCTGAGGCCAAGGATAAAAATAGGATAGAACAGAGTAGTCAATGACGGTAAAGCAGATTAATTCAATGTCGTTTCCAAATGAAATACAAAGTACCATTCACTTCCATTTTAGTGTAATGCAGTGCTGTATCTTAACTGTGGCTTAGGACAGGCATATTGAGGTCTGAATATACCGAAAGCTGTCCAATGTTGGGCTTTGACCAATTCATAGATGATGCCATCACATCCTTGACGTCATCACCTCATAACCTTGACCTCGTTTCAGAAAGAATCGAACAATCCAGCAATTCGGCAACACGTTTTCTGAAAGAATGACATGGCCCAGCAGTAGCAAGTGTTTCAGTATTTTGATACTCAGAGATGATTACTACAGCCGTGTTGGTGAATGAGCAGAAGTGATGCTTCTTTAGTGTTTTCGTCAGAGGCGGGTACTCCGGCCCGTCATTCCATCACTGACGGACGCCCGTTTTACTGACGAGTGACGGGACACTTTTTTAAAAAATGACAGACTACGCTCTGACAGAAAGGGATTCATATCCATCAGAGTAACCGTCACTAACTGCGTCCGCTGACGGTCCGGACGCCCATTTTGCTGGCAATTTTTTGGGGTGCGAGAGTACGGACTAACGGACCGACGGATTTCTGACGGACGAACTGACAGACTTAACTGACGACTGACCAACTAACAATTACAATTCCGTTCGTCAAGAAAAATGACGGACTGATGGATGACGGACCAGCAAAATGTAGTAAAATGCCCACCTCTGGTTTTAGTGCTGTTACTCCTTTTATTTTGGTAGGTTGCAAGCTCTGAACGGTTGCAAGAGCTGAAAGCTCTTTTAAATTGTGAAGCAAAATGACTAACGTGCCCTCTGAACATTGCTTGTACAGTTAATAATATTTAATTACGGCGTCAGTTTAGACTCAGACAAATTATTCCGAACACAATTGATCTCTGTGGGAATTTTAGGGCATAAAAAGTCCACCAAAACTTTGAGGCAACACTTGATCTTGTGGCAAGCATATCTAAACTACCAACATGCATTAATATTATCCACTTGAATCACTTTTAATATCGTTTGAAACGTTAATCCAGCAAAGCTCCACGACGCGACTGCTGACGCTTACTTCTCTTGTGTTCTGGCCAACTTCTCATGTTGACTCTTCCTTCCTGAGCCTTAACCACACAACAGATTTAAGATGATTTCAACGTCCTTCGAGGGAAAAAAAAAAGCCGTCCCTCCCCAGATTGCCTCCTCCAACACCACTGCCAACGTCTTAAATTTGAAGCGAGCGCCGATTCCGTCGGATAGGCCGATTATAAGACCGCGCTATTGTGGTGCTAATCTCCTTTATGAGTGACTGCACACAAATCACAATGTGTAAATATTAAACAGATTAATATTCACAAACAAGCCTGAGGAATTAGCGCTGCCGGGGCGAGGGACGGGATGTTCCAGGCCGCTAATGCCTTTAGCGACGATCCCAACACACAAGTGACCAGAAGATATTTATAGATCAGATAATGTCAAGACAATAACTGGCAATTTTTTTTTGTTTTGTTTTAACTTGATAAATCCAAGGCCATCTGCCTGATGTTGTTTCGCCTTTCTTTGTGTGTGTGTTTACAGGCTGTGCCTTTGTCAAATTCTCCAGCCATGGAGAAGCACAGGCTGCCATCAACAGCTTGCACGGTGGACAGACCATGCCTGTAAGTAACGCACTCCCCCCACACACAAATAACAGAATTAGCATTAATATCAATGCTAATTCTTTAGCGAGTGTGATCACCAGAAACATCCTGTTGTTCTCCAGTCTGGAAAAGATGGCTCCCTTTTTTTTTACTATGATATGATAGTACTGCAATTCTGATCTGGTTGAACATTCCAACCTTGAGTACTAGTACTAGTACTTGTAAAGTCAGCTCTGTGTTCCACCCAGAGGAAAAAGATGGAATTAGAATGATAAAACTTGAAAGGAATAGTTGTAGCCATCAAGTAACCTCCAGTTGTTGCTTTTACAATGTGATGCCTCAAACTGCTTCGTTACACTCTGAGTAAATTTGTACCTGTTGAATAGGTCTCATCTGGATAGAATTTCAAGACCAACATGTTACATTGGAGATTAACATCCCCCCAAAATATATGCAGATATATATTTTGTACTGAGAGCTTCCCACAATTATTCACACTCTCTAAATATGGTGAGATCCAATGTTACAAATCAGTGTTATAGTTGATTCGATTTTTTTTTAGACTATGCGAGAAATGAGTAATATTCTTTAAAATGGTGCAAAGGAAAATGTTTTTCAAAACTGACAGTTAAACGTCGTGATTATTTTTTGCTAAAGAATGTACATTAAAAATGGAAGCTATTATTCAGCATCACAAAAAAAGACAACTTATTTCAGTGTTGGCACTTTCTTGTTTCATTTCTATCCAAAAGATACAATGAATTTGGCCAGGATACAAGTAATTTGCAGGCCGTGTGCATATGTACAACAACAAAACAATATATAATGACATCAAATCTACGGTGGATACATGTCATCAAAACGGAAGAGATACAATTTTTGACCAAGGTGGGGAGTTCAAGAACTTTTACAAACATATCAAATTTTAATGTAGGCCGACTTAAATTCTCACCTGCCACTAGGACCTTTAATATCGCGCGCAATGCTCAACTTTCCTTCGGAGAGTTGCGGTATGAGTCCTGAGGGAATATTTTGTGTGCGCTCTCATCGATTGTGAAGGCAGATAAATCGAGAACCAGAGGCGGGTCGGTCCCCTTGGCGGAGGGCCACTCCTGTCGGCTCCCCGTATAAAATTGCTCTTGGCAGGCAGCGCTGGCATTCATCACACATAAAGTGACCCGGCCCAGCAGAGAGGACATAAGTGATAAGCTGAGTATAAATCAGGAGTTTGGGACACTTTCTGCTCATCTTTAGTTGACACATTCAAACATACAATAATAAGACACAGTTTTTGGAATAACGCTGATAACAACTGTTTGGAAGAACCGAGTGGGAGCGTAATCGGACAAAGGTTGTGTGTTATGAACCTAGTAAGAAAAGTATCTTCGTGAGGTGATGAAGTCTTCTCTTTTTGTTTGTAAAAAAAAAACAGTCCAAGAAAAAAGTCAAAACAAATGTTGACCTTTTCTGACAAAACTGCAACATCTTTGCTAATCTTTAGTGTGATGGTCATTTTGTTTGAAGCCTGTCAAACTGGATTGGCGAAAAAACAACAACCAAAAAACGGTGACTGAAAGGAAAGCATTCAGCAGTGTATAATATATCTTGGAAGTAAATATTCTCGACACAGATTGATATAGACTGCCATTGCAAGGACTTAAAATACACAAACAATCTACAGACATACCGCAGACATTTTTCACTGTTATCATAGACAAAAGATCCCAACAGTCAGCATCTGCTTCCTTACAGTGCACGGCTCCTTTCATTCCTTTGCACTTTATCCGTTCTTTCTGCATCTATTCAAAGTAGCTTCTCAGCAAACAGATCGCCTTTCCATTCGAGTCTTACAGAAGACACGATGACTGCGCACACGCCACATGCATCCTTGAATGTGTCCCCGGGAGACATTGCCGCACATGTCTTATACGGGATGTTATTTACGAGTAACGGTTCAATCAGCGGTCAAAGAAGGATGCAGAGGCTAATGTGAAACGCTTCTTACATAATTCATGCAAATGACAAGGATGATACTTTGATCGGGGATGAGTTGAAGAAGACATATCGGTGGAAATGTATAACTATGGTATATAATGCAATTTAACTCCAAACCAAGTATTTCCTTTCAATTTATAAGAAAAAAAAAAACAAACACACATATGATTGATTAGTATGCTTCAAAAGAAGAGACACAATGCTCTTGAAATGACAGCAAAGCTTAAGTGAAAAAAAAAAATCATTACACTAAAATATTGCAGTAAAAATATTAAAAGGAGCACGAATGAGCCTGGAGTTTAACCATTTCAAATTACAAACAAATCCGATTTTTTAGGGCTGCTGTATTTATGGAATCTTGAGTGCAAAGTGATGTCAGATTTCATGTCAGTTCGCCCTCAAAGTAAATATGCTGCTTAACCTTTTGTAGGATTTAGTACTTAATTGTCACAAGGGTTTGTTGATCGTCAAAGTGAAAGTGGGACGATGGCGTGCGTGTGAGTGGGAGGCAAGAGAAAACACTGCGCGTGAAAGCATGCGTAAGTATTCTCTTATCACGAGGAGATAGGACTGTTTTTCCACGCAGGCTAAGAGGCCCCCGTCATAAGATAAATGCCTCTCTTAACCTCCTCCTGAAAATGTAAATGAGTGTATAATTTGGGGCTTTAGGTTGGAGAATGAGTCTGGCAACAGCGAGCAACATAACTTTTGCAAAACAGCTCCGCAGGTCATGCTCACGATCAAACACAAATACAGGGGATACAAACTTACACATTAATTCCAAGTTTTTCTAATCTAAAAAAAAAAAAAAAGAGAGACCACGATAACCCCCCCCCCCAATATCATTGTGACTAATAAACTGTACAACTCAAATGATTTGGTTTCCCCTCTTGGTTTTAGGGCGCATTTTCCTACATGGGTTATACAACGTTATACAATGGAACCCTCTGGAAGCACCGTCTGGTAGAGAAGAATCTGTAATTTCATATCTGGATTTTTTTTTTTGTGTACATACAGTATAACCTCTCAAGTGGTACCATTGATGAAATATCAAGGTAACTTGGTGCCAGCAGTTGTACAAATCAAAAGGTAGATTCATGACATTTTGTATTCATTATTTATCGGTTTGCAAAACACCGCACTCAGTTACTCGCAGTCAGACCACTTTGGGTTTTTTACGGAAACCCATCTCCCTTTGAGTAGCACCGTTTTGGACAAACCAACCCACGAGAGCGGGCTTGAAAACTTCACTTAATAATGAATGCAGCAAAATAAATGCAACGGTCTTACATCCGTGCAGCAAGTGTAAACCTGACTTCTACTTCTGTGGATCAAAAATAGTTTCAAAATCTGATGACTAGTTTTTGGAGCAAATGTTTTTCCCAAATCTTGTTTTCAACGTTTTCGCAGGAAATCATCAATGTCATCAAACAAATTCAGTCCTATTATCTTTAAATTCTTACAGTGACAAGTGTGCCTGTTATTTTATTTTTAACTACCATCAGCAAATATACATATCGTATGGCCTTATTCAAATATTTTTGTACTTACGTACTTACTTAAACTGTAGTCAAACACAGCTGTGCAGCAAGAGCACTTGAGTTGAAATAACCTTGCCAGAGCAGTTGGTACCACCTTCAACTTCACATCATTATTGACAGGAACCAGGTATAAAAAAGGACACACAAACAGAAACCAGCCATACCCATTTTAACCCGGACGTAACAATTCTCTGTCGACCAATCAAAAGACAGCAGCAGCCGCAACTCTACCTTTACACGAATATTTACACAGCACGAAGACAGACTCAAAACGCCGGGTGCTCTCTACAGTTGTGTAAACAAAAAACATCCTAGCCGTCATGAGGAAATACATTTTTTTTTTTTTTTTTTTTACTATAAACCAAAATTTCATCTGGATGGTTGGATGATGGAGATGCTCAAAAAGGGGAGGACAAACCCTCGGGACCTACTTGACTGAAGCAAAAACTAATGAAGGCAGGGGCGGTGTGTTATAGATAAAAGATAAAGTGCAGTTATTGACTACTTAATAGCAATAGAACATGTTAGGTAAAAAGCCTTCACACAAGACTTGCGCCGATGGAAAAAAGACTCGCAAAAGGTCCATCAGGGCTGAATTATGGGTTCGGTTTAGCCAATGTCACGGAGTGTATATTAAATATTTAAAACACTTATCAAGGGAGGTTTCAAGGCGGTGACTCGACGGGTTGGTTAACAAGTACGTCAATAACGTTGACAAGCACTCTCCGGAGTTGAGATTGATCTGCAAAACAAGGTCAGGTTATTAAGGTGGCCTACCTTAACTCTTTTGCTAATATTTTAGCCTGGCTGTTATGAACCCATTAGACTTTCATAATCGTGTCGGACACGTGCCATTTATCAGTCTACCTCCACCACGGGCAACAATATTAGACTACAAAGCAAGGACAAGGCTGTAGGAGTGGGCTGCTTCGTGCCATACAATAGTTGTCCTTTTGGTTTACTGCGAGGGGGAACTTTGAAGTTAGAGGATGTTTTTGTTTACTTCAACATAATAAACTGCACTGCAGTGGATGGTGTTTATTTGGGAATTGGAAAACGGGGCCACGAGAACCGGAAGCTGTCGTCAAGCGGCAGTTAATTATGAATCCGATATGCTTCCGACTCGCTCAAACAAGGCCGCGCACGTATACGAAATGATGTACGGCAGGACACGCGCGCGCACACAATCTCTGGCAAACACTCAGTCTTCACACACTTCACTGATGTGCCGCGATAAATATTTACGGATGCTTCCTGGCAGCCATGAAACCAGATGTGATTTACACTTCTTTTTGATGCAGCCCCATTTTTGCATTACATTGAAGGAACGGGGGAGGGAAATAAGTCTGGTTAACTTTGTGCACAGTTGCCCTGTGGAGGCTTTACACGCGTGTAAACCTTGAGGATCAAAATCCCACCAAATAATTATCAAACTGATTCGAATTTGATTGATTTGTCTCTGGGCTATATTGCTGCTGCCCGACGACCATCTTATTTGACTGACTTGGTGCCGTTGTGCAGTTCCTTAAAAGTAGCAACCAAGAAACAACCAATAAAAACATGATTTATTAAAGCCAAGTCTTTCAAGTATCGCCAGCGGCCCGCAGAATCGTCCTTGAAATACTTCAGACCGCACCTTCCCCATTTACGTTATGATCGCAAATAGTGAGTCAGAAGCCGATCAATCACCGTTATGTTGTTTTAGCGCAGACAACTTGTTATTTTGACTGGATTATTGACAACAAGAGTATATTCGCAAAGTCGGATTGATGCGGACGGGTCAGAATCCAATGGCTACAATAACCGTTAAAGTATTCGTGATGTTGTGTTAAATGAGAAAAGTCAACCTAATGCTTCCAGCTTTGTCTGAACATCGCCGTTTTACCTTTTTTTACCGTTTTTGTAAGATGAGCAGATCATAAAAGTACCATCAATGGCAGTCATGACTACATTTATACATACTTCTAAGTCCAATTTAAAAGACTAAAGTGCAACACAATGAGGTCTGTGAAAAAGATGACTTCTGATACTAAACCTGACAAACAATGGTCATTTGTGGTCCGGGTTAATCTTAGGTTAGGTTCTGAAAAAAAAAAAAAAAAAAAAAAAAAAAGAACATTTGAGGCTCAAACGCTTATGATAATCACGTTCTTTCATATAGATTTTTGAAATTTACTATTACCGTCATTGGCCCATCCAGTCCGCCATCCTATTATATTGAGAGTAAACGTAAGTGAAAACAAATGGACGGCCTTTTTTTTTTTCTTTTTTTTTTTTACAGTCTTCTGTACAGTTCTGTCGTACATCTGCGGCCTTGGCAATAGTTGCATTGGCTTGAGCCAATGAGCCGCTTGAGATCTGCTGCCGATGAACTGTCCACAGCAACAAATGGCTGCGCAAACACATCAACAGCAGCCAGCCGAAAAGTTCACTAATACTCTTTATTAACTAAATCTCACGCCTCTATCCCTGCACCTGTTATCCTCTTTGCTCCCCAAATCCAACTTCCTCCCGGATTAATAGGCACCCAACTACGGGTACGCTACCGATGAGGGGATGCGGTTAATTTGGATAATATCGCTGCCACATGTCCTCAACAACCGCCGAGCAGGAGGCACGATTTGGCGTGCTGCTGCCAGCTGTGAGGTTTGCATGAACATTGAACAAAGAATCACTTAATGTTCTCCCTGTCGCATCTGCGTTACCTGGCACGCGCCTGAAAAATCATAAATATGCGTGACGCCAAAAAACAGCGGCCCAAAATACATAGGTGGAAAAGTACTCAAATTCTGTCTGTATTGTAAGCAGAAGATTTTTAGGTAGAACAGTAAAAAAGTAAAAACTCATGTACTTCAGTACAAAATATATATGTTTATATATTATTAATTACAATAATGAAGTATTTGCATTTTGTTGCACTCCACCACTGCTAAAATCGTGTCAAAGTTTTAATTGATGTCTACTACAGACTGCAGGTGGTTCCGGAATTAACTCAAACGACAGACCGTCTCGGTTGAGTCACGCTAAAGAGACACGTATGTGGCAGAACTTCAAAATAGAACGCGCCGAGGGTAAGGCAGGCGGGCGGCGAGCAAATTGCCGCCATTGTCATGTTGGCTGTCACGGCGCGGCTGACAGTCCCCGTGGAGCCTCAGCGGGGTTGGCAGCGACAAGAGCGTACAGGTGTGTGTGATAGTCTACTTGTGGATTAATGAGAGATAAGACCGAGCCAGAGAGCATTGTCGTGGCGACGTGTAGTGCATCAAACGTCACGCCGAGCTGTTGTGGAACTTCAAGCTGCGGCATGCTGCATGAGGTTTTGGATAGCCTCAGTCCGAACGGAGCAACACTAACACACGCTTTGACCGAGATGCAACGGTTTAATTAGTTTACAGAGATGGGCATTTTACAAAATTTTGCTGGTCCGTCATTCGTCATCCATCAGCGGCCAGGGTACCCGTCCGACATTCTTCAGTCCGTCATTTTTCGTGAATTGTAATTGTCAGTCCGTCAGTTGGTCCGTCAGTCGATCCCCCCAAAAAACGTAATAAAAAAACTATTTCACGCACCAAAGAGTATTAGTCGATGGGGTGTGGGAGCGGGATGGGGAAATTGGCAAATTCAAAGGGTTGACGTCTTGCCCCCACTTCACATCCGTACCTTATGCAGAGTAAAGCAATCTGGGAAAAAGACATCTTAGATGGCCGGTGTGAGTGACGCTATAGTCAACATCTGCTCCCATACCAGTGTTGTGTTGAGCCGAACATTGCCCTGATAAATTCCAACTAAGATCAATTTCCCAAAGCTACCGCCACGTTGACTTTTTTAGTAAGACAACTAGTAGAGACTGACTCAGCAGCACCTCTGTAGAGACCACGGTTCCAGGATTAATACGTTTCCCCACCGACTACTGTATTGGAAATGTTCATATATTTATATTGTCAACAAATCACAGGCAAATGACTGATCTCATTTTGTCCAAAAGTCAAAATGGCAGCATTCCTATTCCTTTGTGTTCCTGGGCTTCATTCGGCTTTACTCAGCAGCTGCAGCAGTCTTTGGGGGGTAGAGCAGAAAGGCCAAACCGAGACAGCAACACGCACCGCTAATGAGCGACAACCTTCCCGAGTGGTTTTACCAGCCGTGCAACACTAGGCCCAGTGGGAGTTCACTCATTTAGCAAAGAACTCGCTATCATATATTCAATTAATTCATTACACATGCTCCATTAACACCCCGAGAGTTTAAATATGTCAACAAACTTTCGCTTATCCTTTAAAAGTATTTTACTGCGCTGGGAGGTAAAACTTTGTTATTATTGATCATTTGTGTGCTTATTCTCCCTCCGGAGAAGGTCTTGCTGTAATATTACATAATGTTGCCCAAGATAGATGAAAATGAGTCTGTTTACCTGTTTGCACATATTTTACACACAATTGAGTCGCAAGGACTGCAGCGATAAAGACTAATGCCATTCCACGGGCGTCGTCGAGTTCTAATCCCTCAATTACCGCTGTGTATTGTTCCATTGCCACGTTTCCCGGCCTATATAAAATCCAATATGGGGAGATTTTCACAAGTCAAGTGTGTTGTTTAAGAAATTAGATTAGTTTTTGAACCCGTCGCAAATTCCTTCGTTGTACCTGTCAAAAGTGACGGCTCCCTGTTGGCCCTTATCAAATTCAGCAAATTCATTTTCTCTCCAGGTATGAGGACTTGTGCTGCTGGAGGTTATTATTCTGTTTGTTTGTCAGCTTGGGATTTTCTGCATCCAGTCGGGAGAGGGTTTTTTTGGGGTTGGTTTTGTCGTCGGCTGCCACCTGTTCCTTCATTACCGGGACACATCTCGCTCGTCCTTTTTTGTTATCGTGGGTGAGATTTAGGCTTGAGAAAGTGAAGGGCTGTTTTATATGTATATATATATATATTTTTTTTTTTTAGTCGACAGGACAGGCCGCCTAGGGCTTTGACTGTTCCAATTGTCAGAGCTCATTCTTCGCACGGCATTAAATGAATATGAGAATGCAGGGAGGGTGTGAGCTAAATGCCAGGCGATGTCACCACGGTGGGCAGGCTTCACTGGCAGCAACGGAGACAGACAATGTTTGCTCATCGTCAGCCTCATTAAACCAAACCGCCTGGCACCTTCAAATGGCCACCAAAGTTGAGAAAGAAGTGGAGAAAGGTCAGAAAGTGCAGTGGAATCAAATTAGAAATGGAAAATAAAACAGTTCTGTTAATGACGCTATGTCGCAGTATTGATTTAACTAATTGAAATGGCCCAGAAGGAGACGAATCAGATGGCTGTCTTCTGGCCTTGGGGGCAACGCTGCCTGCCTATAATATAGGATCCAATGTACAATGAAATGTCCCCTGGGGGCAACACTGATGCTCCCCAGCGTGGTTTTACTGTACAATTATTGGCAGCCAGCCAGCTCTGTTTTAATAGCTACTAAAAATAATATAAAAGGAGGAAAGCTGAGTTGTAGTAATACAATTACCATTTATTTAAAGTTGAACACCAATCACAGCAGGTTTCAAAACTGATTCCTAAGTGGCACTTTTGAATCAGGGCTAAATTCAAGTCTGATTTAATGTGGTTACACAACGAACGCAGGGGTAGGAGAAGCGTTTGACAGCTCCCAAACGCTCACACGCGATCAAATTTCTGACACCGAGACTTTAGTAATCTCTGCAATTACAGTCATGTTTTGAATGATGTTTTTGCATAAACGCTAGCGATGCATGTTCATTTGTTATGAGCATTTAGTTAGCATTAGTATTCTGAGTCAAACGACAGCTGAAATAACATCATCATGATTAGTTGTAACAATTGACAACAGTATGAAATGAATGCCATTCACAGAGACTTAAGTGAACCATCAATGACTCAGGCTTTACGTAGAGTGGGACTGTGTCAATGGTTAGCTTCAACTTCATATCACGGGCAACTAAGTAATACAGTGTCCATCCACTTAACCGAGGCAGAAGCTTAGGCAGGAAAGCCTTCCTTCCGTCTCCCCGGCCATTTCGTCCAGGTCCTCTGGGGGAATCCCAAGGCGCGCCCAGGCCAGCCGGGTGACATTCTCACCAGCGTGTCCTGGGTCGTCCTAGGGGCCTCCTCCACGGGTGATACGCCCGGAACACTTCACAGCCATTTGTCCAGAGGCAACCCAACCAGATTCCCGAACCACCTCATCTGGCTCCTCTCGATGCGGAGGAGCTGCAACTCTACTCTGAGTCCCTCCTGGATGACTAACTTCTCACCCTCTCTCTATGGGAGAACCTGAACACCCTACAGAGGAAACTCATTTCAGCCACTTGTATCCGGTGTTCTTAACAATGAAAGACCAAGATAGAGTTTTCACCATTGCAGACACTGCACAAATCTCACACTCCATCCTGAGCACCATGGCCTCAGAATTGGAGGTGCTGATTTTCATCCCTCAGCTTCATACTCCACTGCGAACTGCTCCAGTGAGAGTTGGTAATCTGGGCTTGATGAAGCCAACAGTACCACAACATCTATAAAAGCAACAATGTAAAACTGAAGCCACCAAATTGATCCCCCCTTAATGCCTTTGTTGCACCTAGAAATTCTGTCCATAAAGGTTGTGAACAGAATTGGTGACAAAGGGCAGCATTGGCGGAGTCTGACCCTCACTGGATGAAGTGAATCCAACTTACTGCCGGCAATGCGGACCAAACTCCAACATCGGTCATACAGGGACCAAACAGGAGGTTCAGTACCCCATACTCCGAAGCACCCCCGACCGAACTCCACGAGGGACATGATCAAATGCCTTCTCCAATTCCACAAAACTAGACTGGTTGAGCAAATTCCATGCACTCCCAAGGGCCCTGCCAAGGTTTTAGTGTTGGTCGATGCCCAGGATGAAACAACAATGCTCCTCCTGAATCTGAGATTCAACTTCCAGACAGACCTTCCTCTTCAGCACCCCTGAATAGACTTTACCACGGAGGTGGAGGAGTGTGATCCCCCTGTAGCTGGAACTCACCCCTGGGCTCCCCTCTTGATGAGGGGGACCACCACCCCGGTCTGTCAATCCAGAGACCAATGTCTATGCTATATAGAGGCATGTCAACCAGGACAGCCGCACCAACATCTAGATGATTTAGGAACTCTGGTTGGATCTTATTTACCCGCAGGGCCTAGTTACCGAGGGTTTTTTTGACCACCTCTGTGTTTTAAACCCCAGAGATAGGGGAGCTCGCTACAGAGTCGCTAGACTCTACTTCCTCACATGAAGGCATATCGGGGGAATTGAGGAGGTCTTCAAAGTCTTTTCTCGACTGATTTATAACATCTCAACTTGAGGTCATCAGCCTCATCGCCACTATACACAGTGTTAATGGTGCACTGCTTCCCTGTGGCTATGTCTAGTCGGAACTTATCGACATTGTACATGAGCTCGGGCTCCTTCCCAGCCAGAGAGGTGACGTTCTACATCCCTTGAACCAGCTTCTGTAGTCGCGGATCGGACCGCCAATGCCTTCAGCCGCCACCCAGCACACATTGCGCCTGAACCCTACAGCCCCTTTCACAGGTGGTACGCCCCTGAGAAGGGGGACCCACATTGTCCTTTCAGGCTGAGCCCGGCCGGGCCGGACCCATGGGCGCAGGCCTGGCCACTAGGTGCTCTCCTTCAAGCCCCAATTTGAGACCTGGCTCCAGAGCCAGGTGACCCATGTCCAAAGGACCCATGGGAAAACATGGTACAATATTGTAACTCATCATAAAACAGTTTGTGACCTGTGCTTTGTCTGGTCCTTCACCTAAGACCCAAGGGTTATTCTGCCTGGCGCATAAAGTCCAAAACAACCTGGCTCCTCGGATCATTGGGACACACAAACTCCTCCACCACAATAAAGTGATGGCTCACTGCTCTGTTGCATTATTTGGTTTTTGAGGGCAAAGGCATCCTTGCTTTTCTGTTGGGATAAAACTAGTGCTCATGCTCATGCAATCTGACACGGGGAGCATCTGGGCACAGCTTTCTCAATTTCACTTCATCCATGCGTGAGAAACAGGTGTATGACAGCACTGGTCACTTCACTCCCACTTTTAAAGTCCACACGCCAGGAGACAATAGAAATCTGAACCAAAGCCTCAATTTGTACTGACCCTGTCAGCATGAGACATTTTCTAACAGAATCCCAAGTTTTTGATGTCATCTCGTCATGTCTTTGCTTTTATGATCTTACTAATCATATCCCGGCTGATCCCCCGGGGTTTCTGCGTCTTATCGTCCTGCTGCTCTTTCCAAGCATACAGCGCTTTTAATTAAACGGCAGCCCGGTCACAGTGAACTTTCTCCGCCCTGGATGTCACACAGGGAACTGACTCGGGTTTCTGTTTCTGAATTGATTTAATTGGATGCAAACTCAGGAGTTCAGACATCAATATGGAACTATAAATGCCATAAGACAAATCCATTAGTCAATACTTCACCCTTCCTATGGTGAAGCTTCTGGTCAGATCTAATTACCCGCAACTGTATGCACCAGAGCTTCACTGCCGGGCGACTGGAATTCCTGCGGGGCCTGGTTAGGATCACAATTCTGTTGGAGTTTGAAAGTTCGCAAAAGCATGCATCAATCACCTTTGTCTTCCATTTAATGCTGACAGCTAACTGACTGCACTCATAATGGTTGCATATTCAGTTCCACTGGCTTCCTTGATGGATGTCAAGACATCCGTTGAAAGAAAGGCATAGCGCATTCTCCACTTTTATATCGCCGGTCATGAACAACGTACGCTCGTATTATTCAGATGGGATCAAAGAGAAGGCAATTCCATTGGGAGAATATGGGCACACACTAGACAATGTCTACTGGGCTTGGATACACTTGACAACCAAAGTGCGATTCGTTTGACAAGAGCCACACCGAAGTGCTTTACATTAGCCAGTCTTCATCACATTCAGGCGAGATGGGTGTCACCTTGTACGTATGGAACTAGAAATATACAACAGCACTCAAAGTATTCCACATAGTCGAAGCTCACACACATCAATGTGATCACTGTCATAACATTACTTATTAGTGGGTGACTACAACCTAGCTGACGCTGGGTTGTATCATGAAGTGATGGAACATGCAAACTTATTGAACAATCAAATGTTCCTGTTACTTTCCTTGGCCATTAAAAAAAAAAAAAAAAAAAATACAAAAAAAAACTAGAAAGACAGGCTCACTGTCGTAATACCATGGTTCAACAGCATTTTTACTGTCTAATGAAAAGCATGTAAAAAACTTTAAAAAGCGATTAAGCTTTTCAGGGAACAACAATAGGAATGTTTTCCTTTATGACATGCACGTATATCCTTTATGAAACAAACTTACATCCCTTACCATTCTTTAAATTTAATATGCATTGACATTAGTATAGTCCGTCCAACCAACTTGTCAATTATCGATTCAATGAAAAAAAAAAAAAAAAGTTAATTCAAGCAATTCTCAAGAACCATAAATATAAATTAAACTTTCTTATCTTAGTGGAAATTGTTTTGGACACGCTACGCGTGGAAAACAATAATTATCTTTATCGCATGTAAAGACTGAGTGCATCCTGATTCATAATAGCAGAACGAGAATGTGGAAAGCCAAACAGACTGAATTAACTAAGAATACTATTCAGATTCATATGTGGCCAATACCTCACTACAGTTAATTCATTGTGCACAACGTGGAGCCTAACATAACATCTTCAAATGTGTGCTACCTGCAGGGCGCCTCGTCCAGCCTGGTGGTCAAATTCGCAGACACCGACAAGGAGCGAACCCTGCGCCGGATGCACCAGATGGCGGGTCAGCTCGGCATCTTCAGTCCCATGACTATCCAGTTTGGGGCCTATGGCGCCTACTCTCACGCTGTAAGTCTCAGCCCGGCGGGGGAGGAGACGGTGAGCTTGAAAACAGAAAACAAAACGCTTGTCATTGAAGGTTTGACCTTACTTCTCTTTCCCACTAGGAATGTGATGATGTCCACTTGTTTGAGTAATACACTCACTGGCCACAACATTGGGTACACCTGCACAGTCTAATCTAATACAAGATAGACCAAATGTTTACCATACAGATATTATTGTGGTGTAAAATCGCACTGCACCATTTAAACACCTGTTTGTATTTTGACCCTCTCTTACTGCTAAATACACTGAACAATTTTTCAATATTTTTCCAACATGAGACATTTTTTTCTAAAAGAGCAGGGGGTGGGTAAATGATGGTCCTCAAAGGCCACAATAGATTTTCAAAACAAACAGATCGACCAGTTGATTCGTTGATGAGTGGTAAAAAAATGAATAGATAATAAACACTGCGTGTGGGTATGTAAAACACGATGAATGATCAGTTATTTTTATCTCATTATTTCAAATTTAATTAGACTTAACCAATAATGTAATAAAATATTTAAAAAGTTGGTTAAATGCACATATATTTTGCTCATATTTATTTTAATATTTGCAATAAATCAACCAATCAATTATTTCTTAGATGAATAAATAAATAGAGAATACATTTGCATGAACACATTTTAGGATAATGTAGCAAATCCTATCAGATTCTTGATGATTTATGTGCTTGGAGGGCTGGATCCACAAAACATGTCAAATTGTTAAAAGTGGAAGAAGAAGGTGATTTCCTGATTCATAACAAACGAACAGATTCTGGTGGGAGGGTTGGTGACTCACAACATTCAGATACATTCTTGTATCTACACCTTTATCTAGATCCTCACTTAAACATTAATTGCAACTGAATCAACGGCACCGCTGCTGAAAGCACCATTTTGCTTCAGTTGGTCCAAGACATGACTAATAAAACAATCAATTCCACACAATTGACAGAAAGGTTTATTGGTTAATTGGTTATGCACATTCTTATTTCGTACCAGACTTATATTGCATATACAGGGGGCCTTCGGTTTACGACGGCCCCGACATACGGCATCTCAGTTACAAACAGCACATAATGGCGTTTGTACAGCGGTGTAAGAAGGGGTCATCACTGTACATACTGGTTTTCATTTGATTGTTTTAGTTACATGGCCTAGAAGTGTTTTCTTAAATACGAATTTGCTAGGTTAGTGATAGAATATGGCCACCCGTTCCTACTTTTGTGAACCGAGGACAACCTGTAATTAGATCATGTAAGTGTACCTGAGGTTTTGGCTCATGAACCTGTCATACATTTTACAGAATGATACAGTGTCTTTTTGCCCGGTAATGTACGCGTTGTTTTTATCATGTGTATGCATGTCTGTGTTGTGCATCTACTTCCCATTTGAGTCAGTTTTTCAGGACTACTTTTGTGAATTTCATCCGCCAACACAGTTTACCTTGCACTCAAAGCTCAAGTGTATGTCATTACCGAGAACCAACACCGGCTCACCCGCCAGCACCGCCAGCCCCCTTGCCCTCCCCCCTGGCACCACCACCATCACCACCGTTTCATATTCACACATGAAAGTCACAGCCCGAGTTAGAAGTCTGTGAGATTTTGCACTCACGCAGTAGCTAACAACTCATCCTGACAGGTGAGAATCGCCCACTCACGCATTGGCAATTCTTCCACTCCCTTTCTCATTCCAGCACATGTACAATGCTCAGATGTATATAGAATATAGAATCATCAGCATATAATCTTGATCGTGAGGCAGTACAATGAGGCCAGAAGTGTGTTTCGGACTGGTAGCTGGAAAGTGATGCTGAGGGGCGATGCGATCCAAGAACAAGGCGCCGGCCAAGTAAACAGAGATGTGAGAGTAAACACGTTCTGCTCCCGCGGCTATTTCACCCTCCTCTCCGTCCTTCCCCTCCTTCCCCCGCCCGCTGATCTCTAATCCGACAGCAGATGATGCAACAGCAAGCAGCCCTGATGGCGGCAACACAAGGGTCCTACCTGAACCCCATGGCGGCCATTGCTGCCGCACAAATGCAGCAAATGGCGGCGTTCAATGTCAACGGCCTGGTGGCAACTCCGATGACACCATCCTCAGGTAGGAGGGGGGTTTATCTTCCCAATTTTCCTCACTGCAACCCTGGACAATGTGCATATTTATCCAAGTTGACTGATTAGTTGCTGTCTGCTGAATTTTTGACTAGCGAGATTCTATGAGTTCTTCTGTTTGTACTGTTGAAACCATGGAGCTAAAAACAGCATTTTTACCATCAAGTCACATTTAAAACAATCACTTGTTGGCCATTGAAGGGCAATTATGAAAAAGCAAACGAGTGGATTTTTGCCTTTCAAAGTAATCCGGGTTCATCGGTGACGGACATCTCAGTCCGCCACTGATGGAAGCCTGTTTTGCTGCAGTTATTCGGACTGACGGACTTCTGATGGACTGACCAACTGGCGATTACAATTCGATTCGTCTTGAAAAATAATGGACTGACGAATGACGGATGGGTACACAGGCCGGTGACGAATGACGGACCAGTAAAATTTAGTATAATGCACACCTCTGCTAATAAGTGGCTCGCAGAACTGTGCTGTACTGTTTTCTCCAATGCAGCAGGGCTTTATTTTTTGCCTTGTCACCTAAAAATTCGGGTGTGACATGTAATGCCCATCTTAGCGCAGCGACGTGCACATTTCACAGATTTGTCCCATCACCAAAGTAGTTGGCAGTTGATGTATTAACCCTTCATTGAGTCAAACATTTAGGTGTGCAATGGGGTTATGTTGGCCATCACTATGAGGCGGTAAACCCACAGATTTCTCTGAGCCAATCAATGACTAATATTAGAGTAGACGGAGAAAGAAATCCAATCGAATAGAGCTATATTCCGCCTATATAGAATTTTGGTGTCTTTGGCAGAAAAGTATTCTGAATTAAAGCACTTTTCAAGCCTTGAAAAAGCTGTTAGAAAAATTCAAGCATTTTCAAGAATTCCAAGTGGCAATACAGATTTTTACGGGCAGGATTATGAGGAAGACCAGTGGTAATAAATTCATCCAAGGTCTTTCTACATATGCCCTTGTTGCATTTTTTAAGAGTCCACTTTCCAGGCTGAAAGAAGCCCGTGTTGAAGGGAGACCATGATGGTGGGACCTGTACGGCATTCCCTCCACATTCATTGGCAGCCGCATTACACTCTTCCTCTCGCTCTCATTATCTCTCACTGCCTTGCTGTCACTCGCTCCCCGTGACGGTGTTTTTTTTTTTTTTCTTCTGGGAACGCCGCCAATCCTAATAACTTTGGATTCCGAGTCCTTGGTTTGGCAAATATAAAAGCGATGACTCAAACGCGATAATCCCGGACCCCGGTCTGAATTACCTTCTCGGCCGTTGTCACGAAAGACTGTTTTGACGGCTCGACACTAAGTAGGCAGGCGGCCTGAAAGGCAGGGTCATTGCAAACACATTAAATAAAGTGCTTTGACGCTGTACGGAGCATTTGTAATCCACAAGGCCTACACATACCAGGTAATGCCTATCAAACGTAATCCCAGATGTCTTAAACGCCCTTCGCCTTGGATTAGAAAAATAATAAAAATCCATCAGCACAAAAGCGCGTTGACAAGGTGACACAAGTCAGCCTGCTACATCGTCAAGTTGCACCACAATCTCCTTTCTGAGACTCATATTTGGGTCATTGGTTGTTTATCGGCGGCACGGTGCTCGACTGGTTAGCACGTCCGCCTCACAGTTCAGAGGTTGCGGGTTCGATCCCGGCCCCGGCCTCCCTGTGTGGAGTGTGCATGTTCTCCCCGTGCCTGCGTGGGTTTTCTCCGGGTACTCCGGTTTCCTCCCACATTCCAAAAACATGCATGCTAAGTTGATTGGACTCTCTAAATTGCCCCTAGGTGTGATTGTGAGTGCGGATGTTTGTCTCTGTGTGCCCTGCGATTGGCTGGCAACCAATTCAGGGTGTCCCCCGCCTACTGCCCGAAGGCAGCTGGGATAGGCTCCAGCACGCCCCGCGACCCTTGTGAGGTGAAGCGGTATCGATAATGGATGGATGGATGGTTGTTTATCATCAAATATACTCATTTATAAATTGAATTGGAAATCATGCTAATCTCAGTTTTCCATGTTATTATTGGGATTTAAGGTGGTAGATTAGGTAAAGTTTGATCAGATTAATATAAAGAATATGAAGAATTCAAATGCGTCGTGATGCACTTTTGCACAAATTTTGTTGCTCTGCCTTAGTCTGCAGCATGTAAATTCCCTCCTTTTCATTTATTTACCAAAAAACTCAATTGCAAACGATATATTTGCAGGCACCAGCACACCCCCAGGCATCACTGCAACCGCCGTCCCCAGCATAGCCACCCCCATCGGGGTCAACGGCTTTAGTGCCCTTGCGCCACAAACCAATGGACAGCCCACGTCCGAGCCAATTTACACCAATGGCATTCACCCTTACCCAGGTGAGTTAAAAACGTGTTTTGTGCTCTTTTGTGCCTTCAACGACGAGCGTCACCTGATGAACAACATGTCGCATGTGACACGATGAATGACGTCGAAAAGTTGACAGGTCTTTTTTCCAGTTTACCCTCCTGTGACATGTCTTTTTCATTTGAAGCCGTTTAAGCTTCGGGGCCAGTCAACCGCATCTTTGGCAGATTTCAGAGCGGCCAACATCCATATGATGATGAATCAATCATTTCACCCTTCAATCCATTCTGGTTAATTTGACGTGCGTCAGCTTGTCCTGAGCGCCTTGATGCTGTCTGGGAAGGATTCCCGAGAAGTGACAGGATTCACGCTCCCTTTCTTGGGTATTATGCAAAGAGAGCGGCAGTTGTAATGAACTACAAAGTGGTTTGTTTGGCACGTTATTAATATTTGATGCAAACATCTGGGTCGAACAGGCAATTTTGAAGAACTGAGGGGGATGACAACCCAACTATCTGCCATCTCTCTGTGTGATCTTACCCTCGATGACTCTCCACGGTCGGTTATGGCAGATTTCCTCAAAAGTGCTACAGTTTGCATTAGCACACCACTGGTCATTTTTAGCAACTGACTTGCATGAAGGTTTGTAGGTGTGGAGGACCAAAACTGCCAGAATCCAAAATAAATAAAATAAAAGTGAAAATAAAACCAAATATAAAAAAAATACAATTGAAATAAATAGAATGAAATAAATTGATCTTTAACTGTATTTATATATTTACTTTTGCATTTATTTCCACATGTAATTTGCTATTTTTTTGTATTTTTTTTATTTATTTTTACTTTTATTTTGTATTATATATTTTCGTTGTTGTTATTCCACATGTATTTTTTTCAATTACATTATTTATTTTCAATTTTATTTAATTTTGATTTTGGCAGTTTCGGTCCTGCAGTGCAGAAGGAAATGTTATTCAAATGAGGGGGCGGTCCTAAGCGTGGCTTGGGTGTAGCTACTGGGCTACTCGTAGCACCTGACTTTGGGGCATTTCAATCTGGGCAAGGGTGTGGTGGCCATCGAAGCAATTTTGGGACTTTCCCAAACGGATAATCCATTTCCAAATATGTTTCGGCCCCCCGACAATGATCAGTCATGCCGGACGAATTTTCATCCCAGTAGGTCCCTGTATTTCCATGTTTCCATGTTGTTTCCATGCCTGTATACCATTTCTAATGAGTTAAAAAGTTCGATGTACTGCCAAAAGCATACAGCTAGCCACAACGTCTCATCAATCTTATATATTTTTGGTCTGTGAGAGACGACAACCATAGGGAGATTTCTCCGCAATCAGTATTTGAACCATAAAAGAAGAACCAAATTTGAGTGAGCAATCGATTGGCTTCGTAATTAGTATCTCCTTCTCCCATTTTTGTGTCGTAACAAAAATTGGGACAGTGAATACCAAATCGCAAACCGTACCACACCAGAATGTACTGCTGAGTGGAAAGAACGAGCCTTATATCCCATCTTTTGTCTTTGTCTCTGATCCTCTCTTGACCACTCTCCACCCTCTCTTTGTTTTCCACCTCCCCCTTTTTCCACCCCACTGCCTCTCTTGCAGCACAGAGTCCAACGGTGACCGACCCTCTCCAGCAGGCTTATGCCGGCGTCCAACACTACGCAGGTGATCCGTCTGTCGTGTATCCTCTCGCTAAAGTGACTCGCTCACTCACTCTGCACCTCCCTCTCCGTTTGTCACACTGGTAGACGCTCTGACAAGTGAAGAGTGCTGGCACAACCGGCTAATTTCCTCCAGGATTAGGCTGCTTTACATTAGGATTGCGAAAGGATTTGGAGTTGACTCGATAGCGCGCCCACACACAAAAAATAAGTCTTAATTCCTAAAACACACAAAGAGCTGAGGTTCTGAACTTCTGAGCGTCATAGTCTACACGAGAGATGACATCGGCTTCTCACTGCTGCCCGACAACGACTCATTAACGAGCCGTAAGTCTTCATGCACGGGCGAGTCGCTGCATATTGACTCTTCTTTGTGCGATGCTTTAGAGTACGGCGGTGCCTCGAAGCGAGACCGCAACCCATTCAGCGAGACTGGTCAAACTATAATTTGGTCTACTTTCAACATTTCCCGCTGAGATCAATTAAATTTGGAACAATTTATTTCAGAGTCAGTCAATAAAAAAAAAAGAAAAAGAACATGAGCTCAAAACATTTTAATATATTTCAAAATCATCAGAAGTGTACATGCACATAAAAAATCTCCAAAACCTCTCCGTCTCCGTAAGCACCCAAGGCTGAACTTAGCTCCAACATAGTGTACAAAGATCTTATGTTGAGATGTACAAGTATAATTTGAGCAATACTTCCTTTACACCAATTATGTCTATGAAGCCATTTTGTGGCACCTTAGGGCCTTACAGAAAGAACACAAACATTCAGCCAATAGGTGAGGATTAGTTCCGGCCCAACCCAAAAAAAAAAAAAAAAAAAAACGGAAATAGGGGGTTCGCTGTATATCATTTTGCTTACATCACACAGTGTATCAGTTGCTGCTGGCTAAAATGAGGACTTTTTAGGTACACATGTACACTCTAAAAAACAGCTGGGTTAAAAATAACCCATCCACAACTTGGGTCAATTTGACCCCTAACCCCAAAAAATGTATTTTGGCACAAAACAACCCAAAAAACTGGGCTGTTTTGTACAAAACAATGCAAGAAAGTGGGTCAAGTTGACCCAATTGGTGGATTGGTCCATTTTTGACCCAAAATTGTGTTGTTTTTAACCCAACTGGTTTTAGAGTGTATGATGATGAAATCTTAATCATGCTTGAGGTATGGGGTGTATTTTTGTGTTTAAATACAAGGTGACATCATATTTGTTCCATCATATATGAGAGCGGAGAAACGATTATCCCCCCCCTTCTTTCTTTCCCTCCCCTTTTGCAACAGCAGCCTACCCTGCCGCCTATGCGCCAATCAGCCAAGCATTCCCACAGCAGCCGACCATCATTCCCCAGCAACAGCGGGAAGGTAAGAGTGGGTGAACGCGCCCACCCAAGATAAAAGGTGATAATTGCTGTGTTCCATTCTAATGTTGCGGCGCCGCTTTGAATTAGCAACGGCAAGGGGAAAGAGAAAGTTGTGGGCGGGGTCATGGTGGTAAAAGAAAAGACTGTGTTGGAGTATGAAACAAAAAAAAAAAAAAGAAAAAATCAAAGTGAGGAAAAAGGCTCTGCATTTAAAGAACATTAGCAACAAGACAAAAGTTACGCTGTCATTATTCAAAAAGCGCACTAATTCACACTCGGACTGCTTAATCAGTCCATTACAATGTATTTAAGTGGTTATAAATATTCATCAGATTAATTATCTGCATGCATAATCATTTAGCGCCATTACTAGAAGTCGCGTTCACATGCACACACTCGCACGGGCCTTGGCGAAGGATGTACGGCCATGTTGAATGACTCTTTTTGACATAATTCCTCCGTCTCGTTTATTCATCTGTATGATTGTATGCAGGAGACATCTTAGACCGGCATGACTATTGTATGTCGGAGGTATAAGTGCTTCCAAAGCCGCCTTGCAGAAAAAGTTTGTTTAGCACAGTGGGAGTGCATGGGAGGGGCCCTGTCCCAATTCAATTGGAGTGCGCTAATCGCCTGCAACCAGCTGTTGAATCAATCCTGATGAGTTTGCCGTCTAAAGAAAATGACATCAACAACGGGGAGTTAAACTACGTCCTTCCACCACTATGGCACAAATTCCCAGGGTAGAGTTATCATGCTCAATACTACAGTGGCAAGGAAATCGGAGATCAGAATATCGAGCCATCCATTTTCTATAGTGCTTGACCTCGTTAGGGTAAACCCGACCCAGCAGACTTTGGGCGGGACGCAGGTTGAAGCGCTTGGTTGCCAGCCAATCGCAGGCTAACCACCGTTCACACTCAAATTGACACCTATGGACAATTTTCAATGAACCTCAAATCCACGTTTTGGGAATGCTGGAGGAAATGCCTGGAGAAATCCCAAGAAAGCACGGAAAGGCCAGAGTTGACGTTTGAACCACAGAACTGTGAGGCAGATATGCGGATGAACCCTCGACACATCCTGTTGACTTCAGAATATTCACAGAAATGTTATTGCACAAAATGGGCATTTGACTTCAATTCCTTGACTGTCCATGAGGCAAATTAAAAATCTATTTTGTTTTGTTTTTTGGGGGTATACATTACTGCTGTATTATTGGGAGGAAGAGACTGTTGTCATTCCTGCCCAGACCTGTTGTACATTAGCGGAGATCTTGCGTGGCTGTAGCTCGCCTTCCCACCACCGACATCGCATTTGACTTCTTTTGACATTAAACTAGTTGAGATGGAAACAACAGCACTTCTGCTGGTGGGCATCAAGTAGTCAATTGAATTTTGCCTTGATTGCTTCAAGACATGATGAATTAATGACGGGTAATCAATCATGAGGGCCAAGCCCAATCCCAACCACACTACTCCGCAAATCGAAGCGCATTTCTCACAATGTTGAATCTGAAACTAAAGGGAGCATAACTCAACCTTATTGATACGGCGCTTTCACAAAAGCTGCAACGGGCTGCAAAGCGTTTTACACAGCACATGAGATAAAACGTTAACAATAACACCCAGACAAAATCTTCTTCTCCATTCCTACATACATTTGGTTGTTTGAGGCGGTTATGCTGGAGATGAAAGAGGAGCAATTCCAAGTTTCCTTGCACCAGTCGCTCAGAGATGTCATGATCACAGCATACACGGCGTCACTCAAGTCTGCTGCAAGCGAGCATACGAGCGTTGGCTTCAGTCTGCACCTCTGGGTCTTTGTCTGGTTTATATGTGAAAATTGATCTTAACTGCTGATTTGGTTTGAGCAAATAAACTCCACAAAGTTTGACAAGCAAATGGTAAATAAAAACAACAGCAATAATAAGAAAATGGAGCAATGCAGATCAGTTTTCCCAGACAGTTCTGAGGTTTGGGGTGACAACTTGGCTCTGGACTTCCTGTCTGGAGTTAGCATGCCGTCCTTGTGCGTGCGTGGATTTTCTCCAGGTACTCGAGGTTCCTCCCCACATTGCAAAAACATGCATGTTCGGGCCATGGAAGACACAAAAAGTGTCCTCGGTACGATTGTGAATGATGGTGGTTTGTCTGAATGCCTTTCGATTGGCTGGCGGCCAGTCCGGGTTGTGCCTCGCCTCTCACAGGGATCGGGTCCAGCTCAAGCTCGACTCGAATGACGATAAGCGCTTTATAAAACGGTTGGCGCTTTATAAAACGGTTGGATGATAACCGGTGTCCGGCGGAATCCTTGTACCCGCAAAATCGTCACTTTTCAGGTGACCCATTAACATTGTCAAAGAGCGTGAGCCATTCCGAACACTTTCGTTTGTTCCTAAAATGTGTAAAAAGAAACAACCACACGTCTGGACTGACCAATGGTATAGATGTGTGGAAAAATGTGACATTTGCAAAATCGTGACGACGCTGACCTATATTTTGTTTACTCCTTGTTTGAAAGTTTCCCGCGGATGTCACTCATCTCTGTGCTGTCTTCTTCCCTCACCAGGGCCAGAGGGCTGCAACCTGTTTATTTATCACCTGCCCCAAGAATTCGGTGACGCCGAGCTCATGCAAATGTTTCTCCCTTTTGGCAACGTCATCTCGGCGAAAGTCTTTGTGGACAGAGCGACCAATCAGAGCAAATGTTTTGGTGAGTTCAAAATCGACAGTGGGAGGTGATGTGGGTGGGGAGGGAAACAGTTAAGTAATTACGCGGCTATGTTTGGAAGTCTTCTCATGCCTCTTTTTGCTTTCCTGCAATTACCATTTGCCTGTTTTTTGTTTTTTTTTTCCCTCGTCTATCCTAATCAAGCTGCAATTAACATTTTAAAGGTGGTGTTTCAAGCCACCGAGCCCGGGGGCGGGGGTACCGTCTCGCTATCAATCGACCCTATCAGAGAAGGTGAACGCAACGATGGGGAGGAAGCGAAAGAGCAAAAATAAGGAATACTGTCATGTGTTATGAATGCTGTCATAAAGGGCAATTGAATTTTTAACGAACCATGCTAGGGCAGTAAACACACATTTGTACACAATCTGAGAGAATTAAGTTTCATTATGGATCTTGAACAGACTATTAATCAGCTACTGGTGATTTACAGTCTGTATTTCTCAAGACCTTGCGATCATTTCTTCCATGAATTCACTTGAGAGAACACAGTGTGGATAACTAATGTTGTATTTTTTTCAAATAGTGGCGTCCACTCTAAAAAAGCAAATTAGCTTCACAATGACATCTGACGACAACATGTGCATACTTTTGTACAGGCGGAAACACCTTTTCAAACATGTACGCCGTACATCGCAAATATGTACGGCCAATGTCAATTTTATCATGTTTACTTTTTTCTGTTTTTTTTTAAATGCCAGTATATATTTTTTTGTAATGGAGTTGTACTCCGTTGCGACCGCCATTTGCAAACTGTCATCTGCTCGATTCCCATTCCGTGCCTCGCGAAATTCTCATTCTCGTGCCTCGCGAGATTCTCGCGTGACCTTGATTCCGTCTGCTAAAGCTGATTTCCGATCACGTGACGGCAGCCATTTGAAAATAATGTGTAATGTGTAAGATTATATACAGACACCACCTGCAGGGTGAACATGGTAACTGTAAAGCTGACATTGATTCTGAAGATTTTGTTGCGTAAAAACCATGAGAAAAGGCCAGAAAAGAGCTGTGAGCTGGAAAAATCAGCTGCTTGGACAGAAGGGCAATCGGTAAATTGTTCGCACAAAAGTCTGAGCAGAACTTTTGGTACCGACCTAAGCACTCACGAAATTAGTGGTGTCCGGGCTGGTCCTCCAATGTTATAGACTAGCGGCATGGGTATATTTCATCATATTTGTCTGGAACTTGTTGTTGATTAGCTTTTAGTAGCTGTCTATTCAGTCTCAACTCGTGTGAAAGCAACAATAACAACAATGCGCAAATGAAGCTACATCCATAAACGCTGCTACACTGGCGTGGAAACAGGAGCCGCGAGCGGTGATTCTCAAAGTGTGGTCATGGTACCATGAGTGTCTCCCTCTTGTGGTATGTGAAAGAATCGCTGCTTGAGTACAGTTCAGTTGTATTTAACTTTTTAGTACATGACATTTGCATTTCATGTTTTTGTTTTTAAACCTTTATTTGGGTAAGCAATGCAAAAGAAAAATCCCAATTAAAAACAGTATTTAAAAAATTATCAATTTCGCGTGCTGAAATGCTAATCACTATTACAGTAGGTGACATTTGGTAACCAAGGTAACAGCAGAGATGTCTTCCTCCTTATTCGAAGTCAGTGTACCCTCCCAATGTTAATTTATGGTAAAATGAGCATGTATCTACATTCCTCTCTTTGTGGCCTATACTACTGCCCCTAATCACCAAAATCCCACTTCGCCCACTTCCCCCACAGCAACCAGTTCATCAGAATGGAGCCTGTGCAGGTGGACTCCACAAGCTTAAAGAGATAATAATAGACTGTTGTGGACCTTGCTGTTGATTCAGTTGGACAGCCGCACCCAGGAGAGAGTGCACGGAAGACTCCCGGCATTGGCTTTCTTTCAGCATCTCTTCGACGCGCTCGTCTACGAGGCGCTCGGCAACCCCCGCCCGCTAACCCTTCTCAGGACAGAGAACCCCTTCGTCAGTCCGTCACGCTGCGGGAGATGACGTACGGTGGGGGATGGCAACCCTGGCAGTCTCGGGCAGTAATTGAAAAAAACATCCCCCAAAAAAACAGCAGGTTGCTTTGTTCTTTGTGAAGGTTTCCATGTTTTAACATTATGGTTACAGACTGGGGGATAAGCCATGAATAAAGTAGGCAGAAGACTGTCTTAATAAATAAATGGCGAAAAAAACGGTGTTTTCAACAATATTTCCACTCAACTCATTCACTGCCACTGACGAATTTACTCGTCATTTCACAGTTTGGCCATTCACTCCCAGAAATGTATTCAAAATTTCAATTAGCTTTTTTCAAACATTAGGGTAAAAGGGGGTCTGAAAATGTCTGGCTGTGACTGAGTTAATGTGTTGGAGTGTTTCAAGGGCAAAGTGGGCACACAAGTGGCTATTATGCTCAACGGTACACAGGCATCAGAACAAATATTTAAGTGAGGTCGAAAAGTTTAAGAACACTGCAGAGGATGAGACTCTGTAAGTACATCTATCCAGGTTTGAAAAGTAGGTGCTTAAAAAAATGTTTATATTTGAAAGTATGACGAAATATTTGAACCGCCCATACTATCTATCGACAAACTAAACGAAAATCACTTTTAAAACCCTTCAAGGAAAAATTCAAGATTTTCTTTTTCACAGTTCGCTGTAACTGGAGAAGGGGAGCATTTGACTCCATTTCCACATGGGACTGATTCAAATGAAGGCAGTAGGAGAATACATCTGTCAATGTCTTGCTCGTCTGTTTCCATGCCAGAATGATTGAGCAAAATGATGCTGCCCAGAAGAGTTGACACAGCGTGGCTGAAGTGCAATTTCCCGCAGTGGCTGACGTCATGATGACTTCTTTGGACAGCAAATCAATTGAGACTCTCCAGACAGACAGTCAAAATGATTCATCTTGATGAGTGCGTCTTTTTGAGCTTCCTTTCCCCATCCTGAAAATCGCTGTTGTCTTTAACATGTAGCCATGTTTCTTTACATTTTTTTTTTCCACCTCCTCTCAAGCGCTAAACCCAGACACAAATATGATCAGACAAATAAAGAAATATTTCTAGCACAGAAATAATTACGTAGCCTAACTGGTGAATGATGATTCAATTGGAAAAATATTTGGAAGTCAAAGTTGATGGAAATTGTTGATTAACCTCAGCTTGAAGAGATTCGAGCAAACTAGAGAGCAACACTTGATTCACCCCCAACTAGTTTGTCTCAGGAAGTCGCTGAACCTGTTCTGTCCATCCACACTGGCAACATTATCCAGCTCAATCCAACACCGGCATGGAAACTGGCATTGAGAACATTCACAGATGGAAAATGCCGCTCAAATATTCATTTTGGCCTACTCACGGAGATGAATTCAAATGCCCCTTCATACTTCCTACGACATCAGCTCTACAAACTCTGATATGCTGATTCCTTTCAGAGATGCCTTTGCAAACAAACCGCCCACATGCACCAAATCAGCCCCGAAAATGTCTTGTGAAAACAGCCAATTAAATGATGTCCAGGAATCTTCCAGTCGCTTTAGACTTTCTGCCGTCCTCTAACAACACTTTGCCTCCTTCCTCCCCAACTTCCTCTCACCTCTTTCTGGCATGAGGATGTAAATGTGAGGTATGGCGATTCATTAAATCCGGTTGGTAGGATCACAAGTGTGTGAGCGGGTGTGCGTGTGTGTGTGTGTATCGAGTGGGGGATTTTGAGGGGGGGGGATCACTGCCAACTGACAGGCCCTTGCCTGCTCCGTTTGTTTAAAAGGTTTGTAAAAGCAGCAGCCTTATCTCATCCGCACTGACAAAAGCCTGCCCTCTACCCCCAAATTAAATTGGACCCGTAGCAGTGCGATGAAATCAGCTGGCAGGCGGAAAATTCGCGCCGTCAATCACCGCCGTGTCTGATAAGAACGGGCACGGAGTCCCGGTGTGGAAACCTGTGCTCTCATTGCGCTGTGACACCCAGGTGATAACTCAGTGCTGCAGGCGTCTACATGCCGTAAGCCCCCCACCCACACCTCATCACATCTCATCCCAACCTGGTGCCCTTTACTTGCCTGCACGCTTTCTCACGTCCATTTTCACGACAATAACGGATTCGCCGACAACGTTGTCAAAGCGATCCCCGTTCACGCTATCCGAGAAAAAAATGGCGATAATGTGCAATCCGTGGCCGCGCATATTCACATTGAAACGAGACACTAGTCGGTGCGTTAACTACTCGTGCTCTTGTTTTGAATACAGAGGGCGCTCGGTTTACAACATAATTGCATGCCTGCAGTATAATGCAAATGTGAATAGTACTTCTGTCCGAATGTGCCATGTGTCTATCACCAACCTATGCGAACACAGAAGTCGGTACAATCATAGCTACAAAACTACTCCTACCATTATAATTATTACTATTATTATTCTTATTACAACTGTGATAATATTAAGGATTATTGTTGAGATTTTCTTTTCGTGCCGTGTGGCATCGGCCTAAAGTTCCACGAGATATCACCAAAGCCCTGGATTTAAAAAAAAAAAAAAGTAGTAGTATTTGGTGTCAAGGAGGTATGTGGAAGTGAGTCGCAACTGCCCTAAGATCAGTTGCTAAGCTTTGCCCCGGTTGTTAGCATAACCTGTAGCGCATCGTATGTTTTTGCGCTGCTGGTGGCTTATTTAAAAGCTCAAACTAACCAATGAGGAATCCCCGTTAAGATGGTTTCTCACTGAGCAGCGAATGCTTGCCAACATCTAGGGGATTTCCGTAGGGATTTTAAAAAGTTGAAAAAATGTTTGCAGACTATTTTTACTTGTCCCAAACAGGTGTTCTCGTTGCCAAGAAATTTTGTTCAAGCTATTACGAACCCTGACAAAAAAAAAAAAAAAAATTGCTGCGCTCGCAAGAATTCGCTGTTCAGTAAGATACGGCTTTATCGCTTGAAAAATATGTATTTTTATGGGTTGCGACATGGACGTACACGTGCATTTCTGGTGCATTTTTTTTTCCAAAATCAAATATTCTGTAAGCCATTTATTTCCTAGGGTTTAAAATGATTAAGTGTTTTGGGATCAAGTGGTTTAAACTATGATTAGAAGCGATTAACGTTTTTGAGGTTGTGTCAATTACTTCTGGATATTCTGGATATTTGCCTTAATGCAACTCTGCTGATGAAGTTGCAGTGCGGTTCAAACAATGGCCACGTTATTAAGCAAATTATGTTTAGTGATGTCTCCAGTCGCGAACAGTTCACAGCTTTTTGACGTATACGACAGGAGTCGGCTCCTGATTGGGAACAGATTTGTTGTTGTTTTTTTTCTCACCTACATGAGATTGGGCAAGACATGTGGCGGAATCTTTGTGTTCCTACTCAGCGAAAAGAGAGTGAGATTCACTGAGTGAACACACAAACCGGAGCGAAGGTGTTGTGAGTGCATGAGAGAGGTTTGCTACTGTACCGAGAGAGACTTCACCCAGGTCAAGTGAAAAATGGTCATTTGTGTTTGCAATTTACATTTTTTTGGGTAGCACTTTGTGAATTAATGAAGATAAATAAATATGGATAATGCGTATTCAATGGTATTTTATTGAATTTGTAATTCATTTGCATATAATTTGGGAATAGATTGATTGAAGCGATGAGAAAAATTGAAGAGCCATTTGGGAGCCCAAAAAAAGTTTTTTTTAGGGAGCTGAGCCTGGACAACCAGCTCTACAAAAACATTCCAAATTCCAATTAGCATTGTAGTCTGCATGACTTCACATTGCTAACGTTGCTTACAAAGTCGTCATCTAACAAATACACCCCGCCCCCCAAAAAAATCTGAGTTTACTTCCTGCAAACTTGGAATAGGCATTTGAATAAATTAACAGCCAATTGTTATTTTTGCAATTTACTTTGTCAGGTGGTTGCGAAAAATAAAAATCACCTGGATACAGAAATTCCAGATTACTGTATTTCATGCAACCACTTGCTGAAATAAAATTAAATTATATCAAAAGCAACTAAGCATATGGTATGAACTCCTACTTCTGTGCCAGTGTCATACTTTAGCCTAGCTTAACGCTCGTCCTCATTCAGGTCACAGGTTTGCTGGAGCCGATCCCAACTGACAAGAGTCTTCAATGAACCTAACATGCATGTTTTTGGACTGCAGAAGGACGCCGGAGTACCCATCCCTAATATGAAGCACTCTGTGGTAAAAATTAGTGAACACCTGGTGAAAGTGTCGTTTTAATGATAATGCTCCTTGCAGATCTCTTTTTTCTATTTTCTATTTCATCTTTTTTTACACCTTTCTTATATTTGTGTTTTTGTGCTCACTGTCGCAGGTTCCACTTTTGAGTTTCTAATAGCGCCTTCTCTTTGATTGTATTATCTGCCTTATTAGCCTTTGTGCTATTTTATGTCATCTTTTCTTCATTCCCAGATTTTCAATTAATGTGCTGAAAAGACAAAACAAAGAGCTATTGTCATCTCATTGTTACGAGTTAAAAGGGGCCTCCTTTCAAACGCTCTCTCATCTCGTCTTCCTCCCGTCGCCCCTCTCCATCCCTGCCGATATTCCCTTTTCTTCCACTTTCCCGTTCCCTTTTGTCGCCCCCGCCCCTCTGTGTTCTCGTCTCAGGCTTTGTGAGTTTTGATAACCCGTCTAGCGCCCAAGCCGCCATCCAGGCCATGAACGGCTTTCAAATAGGCATGAAGAGGCTGAAGGTGCAGCTAAAGCGGCCAAAGGACGCCAACCGACCTTACTGACTGGTCTACAGTTCTGATTAAGGTATGGTGACAGATTATTAAAATTGGAATAAGGTGTCATGTCAATGTCAACCGTGTTGTACAACAGCACATTTGGACATGAATTTAAAAAAAAAAAAAAAAAAAAAAAAGGCAAATAAAAAATGTCAATACAGCTTTCCCCCCCATGAGAGACTAAATATGTTGTAAAATTTGCCCTCTCAAAAGAAGCTTCGGAATCCCATTAGCAACTGCAGGATTTGCCAGTGTGAAATTGATGACATCATCAATACCCAACTGTGCATAATTACCTGGCAACCGGAGACAGTGTTCACAATCAATGCATGTTGTCGAGCGGACAAATCCACAAAAGCCGACAGCCCGCAGCGGCTATGCCGCGTGCTGGAAACCAGACTTGGTCCGCGGTGCTGTTGGACCGGCTTGACTTCACATCACAACGATGAAGCCACAAAATTGCAGCTCACAAATTTCAAACAAAGGCAGTGACTACCCAAACAGAGTTTACCATCATTTCACAAATGATCATATTTTCTACAAATACAATTTCAAGGTTAGTTGGCAAATGTAAGTTTAGAGTTTGAGGTTTGTTCAGTTGCCTCATCTAAGGTCAGGCGAGATTTCCCTTGTTATTCAAAATAAGGCAAGCTGCTCAAAGATAATCACATGATCGCTTTGAATGTTCTTTCTGGATTTAATTTCCCCTCATAACAATAAAGGGGCGGTAACTTCAAGTACATCCATTCATTTTTGTCACAATTGTCATTGCTAACCAAAACAGGAGCCCCAACATGGGATGTAAATGGGAGACTTTGCACCATCACTCTGCCTTTCTGACAAACGGTATTTTGTTATAAACACGAATTTCACATGACATAATATCTTCATTTACCATCATTTATACATGAAAAACAGTATCAAAATTGTTGAGCTTCCTCCTTTGACGTGTCAAACTCAAGGCCCAGATTTCGCCCGCCACATCATTTAATGTGCATCGACTTCATGATTCTTGCTGAAATACCATAGTTGCAAATTGTCTTCACTTTCAAAATGTTGATATTGCAAACATTTTGTTACCGAGACCCTTTTAAAAAAAAAAAAAAAAAAAAAAAAGGAAACTGTTTTTACAGACCTCTGATTTCAGAACTAGTTATTCCTCAATTTGTTGTGTTTTATAAATATATTTGTGTTCTCAGTCGTAACGGATTTCCAAAGGAAATCCAAACTACAATGTGGCCCGTGTCAACAATGAATCGGACACCCTTGTCTTGAATAGAGACTAGGTTGTAAATCTTGCACCATACCAGACACCTGCTGCCAAAACATTGCACCTTTCCCTGAACAGACACCAAGCCCAAAATGTTACATCTTAACCCTGATTCAAAACTTCACACCTTACCCATAATATCTTTCTCCTGTTAGACACCTGGTCACTAATGTAGCTCCTTCCCGTTATTACAGGTTCAAATGTTGCACGTTATCTGTAAACGACACTTGGTTCAAAATTGTGGAACTTAGCCCTAGACCAAATGTCACACCTTATTTCTAATGACAGCTGGTTTGAAATTTCACATCTTCACCATAATCGGCACACAGTCCAAAATGGCATTCCGAACTCCTCACAGACACAAAATTTTACTTACCTCTTAATAGACAACTCATCCAAATATTTTGCACCATTCCCTGAATGGACACCTTGTCCAAAAGGGCTCTTTTCAACCTTCAAGTAACTTTATCAAACTTTTGCAGCAACTGCTGGATTTCCAGCCTTCCACACCATCTACATAATAATGAAACAAAAACATCGAATGAAACTTCAGTGAGGTTTCCCTTTGGTTTAAAAATAAATACAAACTTTCATATGATGATAAATTCTAAGGCCCGTTTTATTCCCCTCTGATACGTAATTTTGGTTGGTGAAATTTTAATATTAAATAAAAAAAAATAAAAAAAAGATCAAGCAGTGATCTCTTCTACCAGTAAGAAGCTACACAAATTGCGTTTCTGTGCAGAAAAGATAAACTTAATGTAAAAAAAATAGAGAAAAAATAAAAAGAAACAATGCAGCTCTCACTGTGTGGCCGACCTCGTCGCAAACAATGCAAGGCAAATCCAATTACTGTAGACAGGACGGTTTTTGAAATAAGCATTTCTGCCTTCAGGGTTATCTTTGTGCATATACAAAAAGGGAAAAAACAAAACAAAACATCAATTCATCCTTTTCAGACCACACGTTGTCTGGGAATCTGTCCTCGCCGCCACAAAAAGAAGCATCAAATGACTTTCTATGGAGGAGCGCTGATAATTATTTGTCACTTCTATTTAACATGTCAATCCTGTTGTTTGGTCTTTTTGTTTACCCAATCGTCGTGGTGCGTCGCAATAATAAGAAAAGTGAGGGCTATGTGACAGACGAACTGACGACTACGATCCGGTTCGTCACGTAAAATGATAGGCTGACGAATGATGGACAGGTACCCAGGCCACTGACGGATGACGGACCAGAAAAAGTTAGTTGATTTGCCCACCTTGAGGTTTACAGTATATATGTAATTTACAGTACGTAATGACAATGTTGTACACGGGGCAGAATTTAGACTGGCATTATATTACGGTAAAGAGAAAATAGAGAAAAAAAAAGGTATGTGGAAATACAGTGATAAAATGAATTGCCGATCATTTAGAACGGAGCGGACAGGGAAGTGCCATTTCTCATTGCAATCCCAGGTATTACAAAAAAAAAAAAAAAAAAGCAAAGCACAAAAATAATTGGAATGCTCACCGAATTACAGCCCGACAATATTCAGACAGTGTACGACTTTTGGGGTGTTCGACATTGGTGGTTCCACTGTATTTATTGATGTTTCTCTATATCACAATTTCCTCAAGTTCACAGTGTTTCCTCAAGCGCTCAATTATTTGTGATTTTATTTGAAAGTCTTATAAAAAAGGACTTTTTTCCAAACGCTATCAACAGCTGTTTAGCGGCAAGATGGGTTGAGACTGAGATGACCCCGCCGTGTTTGCGCGGCCAATTAAATCTCGGCGAGAGCACGGGCAAATGTTGACACTCCACTTCTCGGCGGATTTCCATCTGCGCAGGCCTCACTCATGCAAGATTGTTTTGTTTGCCCAACACCAGAATCACTTCTCATTTATTTATTTATGAGGCTGCAAACCGATTACACTGTGGCAACAGAGCAGCTAGCGGCACCGCCTAGCCGCATTAGCCCAAAAATATCACCACCTTGCAGCCAGACAGAACGGATCCTGTTGGTAACAGGACAATTCCATTATATATATATATATATATATATATATATATATATATATATATATATATATATATATATATATATATATATATATATATATATATATTTTTTTTTTTTTTATTGCCCACGTGCCGGCATCATATTTGCTGAGAAAAAGGTCCTTTCTTTGCAAGTTTGCGGTCTGGCCAGGTCAATCCTTGATAAGGCTAAGTCAATTTCAGTGCGAGTGTGTTCTCTCAAAGGCAGGTGACTCTGCCCTTCCTTTTGTCTAGCCAGATGCACCCTGGGGACTGTCTGCGCCGGGTGGGGAGGGTCACCGCAGGCGCCTTTGTGGCTCTGAGTACACCTCTTAACGTTCGAGGAGCCTTTTACGGAGGTGTCTATGAAATGTGACAGAGTGAGGTTCAAAAAATCTTTCGGCAACAAATGCAGTAGAAGCTCAAAGATCAAAGACAATCCACGCCGATTCTGGTCCTACTCCGGCTTGTTTGTGTTTTGAAGCAATGATGCCGATAGCAAGCGATGTAAATAGAAAAGAAAAAAAAAATGTCTTGGAGTGACATTTTCAGTGTTCTCGAAGCAGCCCAAAATCATGGTTATAATTTCCTTTTTTAGTACTTTCCTGTATTAGTACTCTAAATTATAAGACAGCACACCACAAACTACGATCCTTGACACCAATTTCTGTTTCGACAGGGTTTCGGCTTCTTTTTGTTGAATCTTTGGGGGTTTCAGACAGAGCACAAAATGAGCAACTTGGGGCTCTATTTTCGTGAACAGCCTAACTCCTGCGTGGCATAATTCTGTGTAGACGCGGGTAAGAGCCATTGTCGGTCATTTCACAGATGAGGGCAGGTCGGCGGATCTGAGAGAGGGGGGTCTGCGGACCTGCGCCAGTCTGGGAGTGGTCACTGCTGACTTCAATTATGAGCAATCAAAGTAGACCTTCTCATTGTATTTAAATGTCGAGCGCTAGTCACGCCTTGAGTTTCAACGTGGTGGAGCGTGCATCTGCACCGTGAGGTCGGCATTTGGAGACCGCCGCCCACCCCTGGTTGGCCCGTGTGCCCAAAAATCCATAAAATAAAAAAAAAAAATGAACAGGTGTCACAAAAAGTCACAAAACATGACAAGACGAATTACCCTTTGACCCAAATGTAGACGCATACTTGGTTGAAATTCTGAATTGTGCAACCTTTGAAGCAATACATGTTGGTTGCACTCTACGAAGATGTTATCTAGCAAGGTTTTAGTACGGCAATGTTTTCCCAGCGTTGTTAGCATAGAAAATAAAATAAAACTCCATTAAAGCCATTGATCTTGTGCTCTGGTAGACGTGCAGCTCGAGTCAGTTGTTGCCTCCAAACCAGAATCCATAATCAGAAGCGTTGGCCGTTTGTATGCAGCTAATGGCTGGCCTCGATTTGACGAACATCTAAAAAGCAGATCTATTATGGAACGATAACAAGCTCATTTTACAGGAGGCGGACGGTAGAACAAAGAGTGTCTGGCAGCGGGTTCGCATCGGAGAGTCGCGGCCTTTCATGTCGGCTGTTTCGAAGAGCAATTTGCTGTGATATCGCAGCCTTTCTTCACCCACATCATAGCTCGCAACATATTCGAGATAAACTCCATCTTTTATCTCCAAATCTCCAGCGCGTGGATACATTTATCTGTAACGTGTCAACACAAAAGGCAGAGCTGCATCTTGTGGACTCTCTCTCGTTTGGTTGCTGCTGCCATTTCTGTCATTCTATGAACTGTTTAGTTACTAGTTTTAGCCAACAAACAACTGAAATAAGTAAAACTGTTTAACTAGACGTTTTGTCTGCACAAGGGCAAGGCTAATTATCAATGAGGGGAAAAAATGGTTGAAAAGAACCCAGAGGTGGTGTAAAAATGACACACTCAGCCTCAATGGGCTTTGGCTGGACTCCCAATATCTTACAAAGGAGCATTGATGGGGTCGGTGAGAGGTTAAAATCTAGGTTAAAAAAAATCTACACACCACCTCCAGCTCACTTATTTTTGGATATGATTGACAAATACTACACTACTAATTGTATTTATTTTTTCTGCCCCATCAGCGGGTCATGCTGGCGATGCCTGTCAAGTCAGTCTGTGTGATAACTCATTCGCTCTCTCTCTGTGTGTCGCAGGATGAAGGGCCCACAACACCTTATTTCCACAAGTGCAGTCAAAGTACAAAGACTCCTTGCTCTGCTACATATCACGACGGACAGGTGGTCCCTTAATCCTGCTGGGATCCCACTGGAAGATTTGGTGACCGAGTGAAGGATCCCAAACTTGTTTTTGTTATCCCTTTTTTGCAAATGCCTTTTCTTTTTTTCTTTTTTTGTCTTATTAATCCGCATTTATTAATTTATTTTTGTCTCGGCATCCGTTGGAAGCCAATTTTTTTGCAAAGGCCGACTTTTTTGCTGCTCTTTTTTAGACATGATGTGTTGAAAAGAAGAAGAAAAAAAAAACATTTATAGACTCATTATGCTCAAAGCATGCATACCATCAACACGCAGACAAACAACATGCTATAGCTAATGAAAATAACACACACACACACACAAAAAAAAACGTGTTGTACATAAGTGCAAATGCCAATTCCAAGTACTGTACTGAAGCAAACACACTTACACAAGCATATACACACACGTACACACACCAGCCTGCTGCCATTTTGGTTTTTGTGCCTACACAGACGTTGTGTGCTCTGTGACAGGGCCCAGCACTGGATGGATGATGACGACAAAGAAGAGGAAGAATCCAGGATAATTTACATGCATCATTCCTTAGGAAATAGGGACCAAAGGACTAAAAAAAAAAAAAAAAAAAAAACACTTTTTAAAAGAATATAAATATATAAATATATAAATATATATTTAAAAAAAACACATACCTTGTAGCTAACAAGTATTACTCTTAGTCAAAAAAAGGAACAAAAAAAATACATTAAATCAATATCCAGTGGCCTACTGTAATAAAAGAAAACGGACTATGTATTGAAAAAAAAAATGGAATTGTAGTGTAGGGGCTGATTTTTTTTTTGCTCTGGACGCTAACCGGGCAACACATTGTATCATAGTGAAGTAGGTAAGAAAAAAACATGTACATTTTCTCATTTTCCCTGTTGTTCAAAAAAAAAATATACTTGAATTTGCAATGATAAGGGAGAAGAAAATAAGGAACAATGGACAGTGCTGTCTACGCCACTGGATATTGCGCTCATCACGATGTCGGAGGCACCACAAAAGGAGAAACCGTTTCCCGGAAAGGGCAAAGACTGAACTGACTCGTGCCTGCGCTGGACAGAGTGCAGACACTCAAGGCTTCTCCTTAGCCTTTACGTTCAAGCGACAATCCACTGTAAAAGACCAAGCAACACGGACCCCCGGGGCATCTTTTCGATTTTTTTTTTTTTCTGACCTTTTTGTATTGAGCAACGTAAAAAGCAAAGTGGTTCAATGAAGGGTGGTGAATACAAGGATTTTGAGGGAACAGAAAAGCTACTGAAACTGCCATTAGAATGAAAATCAGTCACGTTTCCACCAAGTGGTAAAGTTCAGTTTGCCACGGTATGGTTCTCTGATCAGGCTTCGATAGTGACTTACAAATAGGATGTAATCAGTCAATTTCCAAATGCTTATCTTATTCTGTTTTAGCTGACTTTGGACGAGAGGGTGTGTACATCACAGACTTGTTTGCCAGTCAATCACAGGATATACCGACACAAACGGTTGCACTCACGTTCGTATCTAACACTGCGATGCTAACAAAACGTGGCTGTCCTGTGAAAAACACTTGTGTGCATATTTTTCATTTTTACGTGAATGTGGTTTCTGTGTTACAGACATTGCATTAACGTGAAAATATATTTTAAAAATCCAACATGGGACATACGTGTTTTTCCACAGGACAGCGATGAAAAGAGAGTGTTAAATTATCCTAACAGGCATGTTGTTGGAATGTGGTAAGGATATGGCGAAGATTTAACCGGATCATTTTGGCTATGAGGCAGCCACATAGTCCACCATTCCACAGCATGTAATTTTGCCTTGATTTTCCGCCATTTTTGTTCTGTACAAACAAAATGGACGGGTCATAGGGCGAGAAGAACCCGCCAATAATCGGCCTTCCTACGTCGTATCAGAGCTGCAACAGAGCTATGACAATGCGTGGAAATCAATTCTGGGATGGTGAGGTGGGTTTCTTGAAAGAATGTTGGGGCGCTTCGAAAAAGGGGCGCAATTGCAATAATATCCCTCATTTGCTGGGTTGTGGGTAACAAGCAGATATTTTTCTTGCGGGTTTGATCCAACAAGTTTGCTCTGCAAGAGCGACTGAGAACGCAAAAGAGAAAGCATGTGTCTTGCTCCATCTTACACAACCGTACCAAAGGTATCACAGGGACACCCGAAGGAAAAGATACTCAAAAGGGGAGCTACTACCATGGAAACAATAAATTGCATACCGAACTGAACGGAACCATACCGCTGGGTGGGAACAGGACTGCTTTGTTTGAAGTCGTATAGTTTTGTCCGACATCCCCTCCAAAGCGTCAAAACATCAAATAGCGTTATTATATGAACAACTACCTAAAGATGTATGACATAAGACACTACATCATGTACATTCCAACTGTGAACATGTTCCTCGACCTACTTTCTTAGTAACAATCCGTGTAGATTTAAGAAAAGATGAGGGCACACACCTTCATAAAATGCCAACTTGTAAATTAGCTCTGAACATTCCCCAATTTGCTCGGTTGAAACGTTGCAACGATTCGTTCAGCAGTGGTGGATGGCGGGCACTAAGAAGAACGGAGGGGTGGGCGGACGGTGTAAACATCCTTCAAAGTAATGCTCCTAGGATGAAGCCCAAACACTATAAAAATAGAAGGTGTAACCAAGCTCCTGGTGACAAGCACCATATATCTTTGCTGTGTGTTTCCCAAAAAGGGAATAGGATTGAAGGCTTCAAAAAGTCTGTTTTCTTGGTCCAAGCAGTTTGAGTATTAAATCCTATTTTCTCTCGAGAAAAAAACATCCAAACTAGATTTATTGCAAATAACCGACAAGCGATGTGCTACACATTTGTAGATTCATTGTGACAAAGCGCAAGTTGCCAAGATCGTGTCAAAAGCCCATCCCTCAGTTCTGCTCATTGAACTCAACGTCGGTTCACACTACCGTTCAATTATCCCCTGCCCTTTATTGCCCATCTTGCAATGTAATCACCAGCTTTTATTCAGCAACATTTTCAAAAAGAAGGAAATCTCCACGATATTCACCGGGACCAAATGGCAAGCCGGGGGCGGAAACTTCCTTCGGATGACGGAGTAAAGATCCGCCAAAATGATGTTTGTGCCTACCCCCACATTAGCGAGCCTGTTGACAGCTGACCTGGCATTTGCAACACTGCCGAAATATCCCCAAAGACAAAATAGCAGATGCAGTACGGAATGTTGTCATGTTGTGGCTAAAAAACATTTTATATTGCCTATCAAACGTTTTCACCAAAACACACCTAATTGATACCATGTACTCTCTGCAGTTGAAAGAATAAACACCCCCGGCCACAATACGAGGAAATGTGCCACTGTTGCGCTCCTCCCCTCTGTCTTTGATTTGCGATCAGGTGCATTCATGAAGCAGGGAGTCAGTCAAAGCAAAGCTGTGCTCTGCAAAGTGCTTCTTGGTCATGAGAAGCAGAACTAATTGATGGCAAATCTAATGTTCCATAAGCAATGAAATTTCCTGCGCTCGCTTTGGCCTCACGTTGCAGTGGCTGCTGTAAGCGGAGAGCGAAACCTCAAACAACGACTCTCGCAGGGTCGCTACCAGATGCCGTTCTTGCTCCCAGTGGCGGGTTGCGCACCCAGGTGAGCCGACACCCACGCTAGCCTCCCGTGCTGCTGACTAACCAGTGCTGGATTTACGACACGCAATATCCTACGGCAAGGCGAAATGAAAGCGCCAGATAGGCAGTTGGAAATTTCCAACAAAGATAGTCTATTACTTTGCCCCACGAGTCTGAATTACTTTGCTCCACGAGGACAAGCGTTTGAAAGTGATGGGTAGTAAAAAACAGAAAGAGCCGTGTCGTCTTTATTGTTGTTGTCGTTTTGTTTTGTTTTTACCCAGAAGTACAACATTATTTACCTGTATGATGCAATAACATACTTTGAGTCTCAGTCTTAAGATGACAAAAGATTTGTCCATATGTACACAGGTTGTTTTATATTTTTTTACACATTTAAAAACACAAAAAACAAACCAACTACGGCATATATTTTGAAACTTCAACCTGAAAGAGCATTTTCAATGACATGATCATGACAAGGCTACAGTTGGTGCTAATAACCTCAACCATAAGGCCATTTTATCCAATTAAAAGCCTGTGGTAAAAAGCCCACAAAGGCCCAATGCAAGTGGACTGTAACGGTCAGAAAGGGAATACAGATCTTTGTGTCTGCACTTCAGAACTGTAGTTGGAGCTTTGTTAGCTGTATGTTGTTGGGTCACTGCCCCAACTTGGCCTCAAGTCAACCGTACTGGCAAAAAAGTTCAAAGAAGTTATTGGATTCGGATTTTTCGTTGGCTTATTGCCAAATGTTCTTGTCAGATTTATCACCCCACACAAAGTTTACTGGAAATTGTCTTATCCTACAATTTTTTTTTTTTTTAATTCGAATACCTGTATCTATTTGGACACTGCCTACAGTGTTGCATACTGTATACAGTATATAAATCTCTCAGTTGTAGGTGTACTTTTAGCCGTTGAGATCACCTGCAACCAATATCGGGACGGGCACGTCCATCAGTCTCCAACGTTCACCCCAAAATAGAGATTGTCAAGGGAAGGAAGTGAAATGTAATTGACTGAAAGTGTAGAGATAATTACAGTAACCTGTTGGACAGGAGGGAAGAAATTAATGCCTCTCATTTACGAGCTGCTTCGAGACAGAGCTTTTCCGTCATCTCACTCGAGCTGGGACAGCAAGACTGCTGTGGAAATGGGATTTTTGCGATGGAAATAGGCACTGGGTGGCCGTAGTCAGCAGGGAGGGGCTGAAACCTGAAAACTCCACAAAATCACTCCTGATATTCAGGACATCAGGCGCCATGATGTCATGATTAGTGGAGCAGTTCAGTGCCTCGCTTTACCGCCTCATCCTCAAATGGGAGATTACATCCCGTCAACGGGATGGAGCCGATGAACAAGCCGATGAAGTACATAATTCCTATCAACCAATCACAAAGAGTAACAACAAACAGATGACAGCGTAAGCCTAAGCCAATGCACAGAAGTCACTAGGGATGTACGATCATGTTTGACTCGGAACAATAATGACCAATTTGTTTGTGTCATTTCTTTATGTAAATAGCCGAAAAGTAGAGAGATTGTACAGTAGTGTGCTCTGAGAAGCCCAACTCTCTTCAACAATGATGTCACTTGATACACCACAGCAGTGCTGGATCTATGAGTCATTTTTCAGTCCCTCAAGTTTTGAATTTGTCTTACTCTTCCAAGCACAGGGCCATGGATTAAGACAGTCGACAAAGAATTTCCTTTGGGATCAGTAAAGTTACCTGTAATATTAAACAGAAGTTGTTTCCACCAAGCAGTTCACTTCACCATGGTTGGATTCCGATAAATAGTCCCCGATTAGACTTGCATTTTCAATGTGGCATGAGTAGGCAGAATGGTGGTTTTAGTTGTGACAGCAAATATGGTGGACCAATCAAGAGACCGCAGCATGTCTTGTTCCACCTTATACAATTGTACCAAAGCATATTGAAGCGTAGGGAAATCTAACAGTGGGACCGGCGAACTGACAGTTCAGCTCGGATATTTTGGGAACATTTACAATGGGGGGACTTGCACCCCAAATTAACCGGACTGTACTGCTTGGTGGAAAGAAGGCTATGGTCACAGTGAATGGTGGGAGGTACGGTACCATTGGAGGTACCAGTACTGGAAAATGATGCCAGATCATGTTCTCAATCTGCTTTGAAACATTAAAAAGCAGTAGCCAATCGAAGATAAGTCACAAATTGGAAGAAGGGGACCAAGAAGTGACCAATTATTGAATTAACATGTTACCTGCCATGACTCTAGACCACACTGCTGCTACATCTCTCTTGTAAATACAATATAGCTTATTTTTCAATTTTGTTCAGCCTTCTTTATGGGCTACGTACAATATGTCATGTTGAAAAGTAAAAAAAAAAAAGAAAAAAGAAAAAAACAAAGGATTTAATAATATATTTCAGTCAAATAAAGAGAAGGAACCTATGGAATAATTTAAAAAAATGAATAGATAATACAATAATTTTATTTCTTGTACAGTGATTCACAAGGATTTTATACTCCATGTTGGAAAACTGATTTTCCCAATGTTTTCCGAAGCTGGGATGGACTCATCATGAAGTTTATTATGATGTTTTTTTTTTTTGTATTTATTTATATTTTTCAGGCTGCATATGTACAAAAAAATAAAAATAAAAATGAAAAAAAAAAAAAAAAGCACAAAAAAAAATCCTTAAGAGATTCCGCATGCTGACAGCTCTTAATAAACTGGACAAAATGCACTTATGGTACTGATCATGTGGATTCAAGTAGAAAGTCCAACGCACTCTTGCGCTTATGTCACTTTTGGGGACCCTGCAGACTTGTCATCTCCATAAGCAAAACTTTGGCCTTTACCCGAACCCTCTGCCCCCCCAAAAAAAAAAAAAAAATATCACCTGTTTTTTTTAACACCGGTTAAGGAATCAATTTTGACCCATGTTAGACGTCTCCAATTTGTCCTGGTCCTCGGTCAAAAATGAGTCCCCAAAAGGCAGCAAAGTCAAGAAAACCCACCAACATCATCACGTCAAAATTTATGCTGTAACTTTGTAATTATGCTATGGATGAATTCTCGTCTGTTTGATTATGTTTCTTTTCTTAAGGGCTGGTGGTTTGTCACGTCTGTGTTTACATTATTTTTTTGTCCTATTTTGCGGCGTGGGTTTTGCCTCCCAACCGCAGTCCACTGGAGATGTTGATTTGCCAATGTGACGAGGGAATTCTGCCTTAAACCCAGCCTATTCCCTCTCCCTCTCTCTCTCTGTCTCTCTCTCTCTCTCTCTCTCTCTCTCGCGGTACTACCTGTGAACACTGCTGGGACACCCTGTATTGTAAAAATGGGGAGATACCAAATCCCAACAGTCGAAAAAAAACCTACTGTTTAATTGATCTCAACCCCATTCGTTGCATGAATGAGAACGTCTCCATCGCCATTGGTTACATGGACCAAAACGTAGAACTCAGAAGACTGAGCGGTTTGCGCCAACTGAGAATCCAATCAGAGCCTTCAGAATAGTCAGGCTGAGTCAGTAGAAATTTTTGCCTCATGGATTTTTCTACCACGAGTGATTCCCAGCTTTTCCGTCTAATCCTATTCATTCGTTTTCATGTATTTATTCAAATTAGCAATGAATGAAATGCTATTGTTCCATGACTCGAACCAACTGAGATAGCATTTTCTTCTTGACTTATTTTTGAAACAGAGATGTAATTTGAATTAATGTTGGCTCGGGACCGATTCCCCTGGTTTTGGAGTGATATCCTTCCTCCCCATAGTGCTCCTGAACACTGTAGTTCTCTAGTTCATTATATTCTGCTTAGACTAAAATAAAGCACAGTCCTGTAGAAAAATGATCACCCGCTTTGTCCATTTTATTCCTTCACATTGCAGAGCTTGTAGTGCTTCAGGTACCTTTGGACCAATCATTCAGTCAATGATACAAGTACGGCATTTGCTATGAATATACTCTATAAATCAAAAGTATTGATCACCTTTCAAAGGTTCTTGAACAAGAACCATTTGTTGGATATACAATGAGACATGTCTTGAGAACTTTGCTCACAATGGTTACGTTCATGTTAAACAATAATTGAAGGATGTATTGTGATCAAGTTATAATATATGGACCAATATGCGGCAATACTGATAAACCTTTGCATATTAGGCAGTTATTTTGACCGCTATAATAATTCTTCTTCACTTTGGCAATTTATACAACAATGTGTTGACATTTTTTCACTATAAGCACCATCTTGGAAAATAGCTACAATATTAATTAGCTCTTTTGGTATGTTCATAGACGACGAGCAAATCATTGTAGGACAGAACACATCCGACTCATTTCTGGCCAACGAAAGAGGCTCCAATAATCCGGCAAAATCGCGTTACAACACCTGCGCCACAACTTAGACCTGCTTTTATCTGGCCTAATAGTCTACTTTCTGTCACCAAATTGTCAGGTGCGCCGGGGGCATGTCAAAGAAAACGCCCTCGGTCCGCCGGACCGCACAAGATGCTGCATTGTGGTCTGCCAAATTCTCAAACACAGTAAACTCGACCGGCATGAAGATGATGCGCCAGTTTTTACCAGCAGCCTGAAAAGAATTCTGATCATTTTAATGTGGTGTGTTGGAGGAGGGAAAAATCTAAAACAAGCAAGATAGTGGCCCTCGAGGACCGGAGTTGGACACCTGTGTTGTAAAGTCTTGAAACTAAGCCTCTGTATCACAAGGTTGATGGGTGGGATGTGCCGGTTCTTTCTAAAACATAAATCGACCAATTCCTACATCCACAACTTCCCCATCATGGTGGAAACATCTAAACTCCCTTAGACAGTTATTGTTCCCTGAAATGGGGCCTTCCACCCCAGGGGACATCAATGGCCAAACCATGCCAGAGACACCCCTCATAATTTCTTGTTTATGGCCCTCGGTAGTGTACCTGTGCCCCAGCATTGGTGTGGAAACAGATTTACGGTTGCTAAATTTGCAGGTGATAAAAAAAAAGGGGCGGGGGCAAAGACGAGGCCACTGACTCTGGGCTATTCGCGTCTTGATTCCCGCGCTGAAGCCTCCCTAGAGCCACTCCATTGTGAGGGAAGACAATCCATGATTCCTGATACATGACAAACTGGATTGTTCCTCGAGTGAGTCTTGCGGAATTATTTTGGTCCCCTTCGATTGAATCTCTCACCCCCCGGAGAATTTCCCTCCACTGTTGCCTTTGAGCCGTAAGCCTCGACAGCCACGCGATGTCGATACTCAATCTGTTGCATAGGCCCTAAAGCTGAATGAAAAGTGCTAAGGGGGGAGGGGGGGGGTTGTTTGTCTCCGGGGGGGTTGCGGGGGTACAACAAGACCTTTTTGACAGCTCCATTTTTCCAATGTTTCAGAGTTGGGGATAATCAGCGAGTATGGATTGGACAGGGGGACAGAGTGCTGTCTTTATCCGTGTTTGGCTTGTAACAAAAAGGGATTGACAGATTGTTCCAATTTTCGGGGAGAGTTAGCCTCAATTATTTGACGTAGTCTCTTTGTGACTTCATGTACACGCAGTTTGGATTGACCGATTGATTGATTGATCAGCAAACTATATCCGATGGGCGTGTCACTGAGGCCGATGGAGTACGTATTGCGATACACCGCCATGTATACGACGTTCACAATGCGTAGTCGGCAACTCGCAATGCGGCAAAATTCACTCCAGGTACAATTACGACATACTGTAATTCTCTACCCTGAAAAAACTGAAATCTAAGTGACTGTTTCCTTCTTTTGAGAAAATAGCCCTAAATATTACAGCTTGAAAAATGACAATATTACTTGTTTTTAGTTTAAAAATACTAATTTCAAGACCACTGTGTTTGATATGGGCCTAGTATTATTTTCTTATTTTTCAAAATCTTGTCAAATAAAATGTTATTGTTCTGTTGGCAGATAATTTGGCTTTTTCCAAGTATAATTTTTCTGGGTTCAATAAGATTTCCAGTGGAATTTCTGCAGTGTATCATTTTTATCCGATACAGTGCAATTTACTCCAATGATGACAGGGCTGCCACAAATTACAATAAAATACAATCAAGATCACTCCAACTATTTTACAATTTATTCCAGTTGTGTTCCGATTCACTCCATTGCTGATACGGTAAAATTCAGTCCAATTCGAATGCGAGACATTCAACATTAACTTAATATAACATCATAATATTATGTACTGCGTTTCCACACTGTTTTGATTTTTTAACTGTCTCCGTTTCCTTCTTTCTGGATAAATCCGCAATATAGCCAAAATTGCTAGGCTTCGAAATGCGGCAGAGGACAAAGCGATCATACGCGATGTCATTCGTATTACGACAGATGGCCGTCAATATCAATTACGTATCAATCACGATATTAATTCCACAGAAATGTTCTTTTACTGGTTTTAATGATGACGGATGCATCGTGATCCTCTCTCAAAGTATATTCTTGACAATTTCGGAGCCAAGCCATCCCATTGTAAACGTTTATAGCAATACATCAGTTCCCATCGGGCTTATATCACGTTTACCGAACCCCTGAAACTTTTGCCATTTGTTGAAATCTAAATGAAATTGTCTCGTGTCAGATAGCACATCATTTGGATTTTTGAGCCGCATTACAAGTAAAAATGGTTCATGATGCGGCAGGCTAATTTGTCATCCATTCATGATTTGTTCGAAGCGGATGCTAATGTCAATATAACCCAAATGTGCCCTCGAGCATTTCTTTGGAATTCATTGCCCGTCTTTGGGTAATCCTGAATAACGACCTTTCAACTTCCTAACTCTGTCCTATGCAAATATTTACCACATTGACTTATCACTTGTCACTTTCCGCGCATTTAGCGCTTGACTTTTATCATCCATTAATCTATCAGTGCATCCATTAGGGACACGCAAGCACTCGGAGGCCTGTGCACTTTCCAGAAGGTCCTCTTTACTATTCTCTGCTTTAATGGCGAAGCCGCTCGCAACAAGTGAAGCAAAAAGCAAGCCGCGGTCGCAACTTCAATTGGAGATGATGCGTAGATGAGACTCCTGCATGCATTGTGACGTGCTCCCCAGGGGCTTTTGTGCAGGGAGAGGTCCCCGAGGCGGAGAAAACGGGAGACTCGAGACAAAAGGGTGGCACATTCCATTTCTATTGCATGCAGATTCTATGAGTAACAAAGGATTGTAACTAAACCAAAGCATGCGCAAGACGTCGGTAAGCAAAAGCAGCAGCATCCCGGAGATTCCATTATGTATTACAAAAGCTTAATCAATATCTAATCAAGGGGAATACAGCGCGCCGCGTCTTATGGAGGTCTTTGTTGTCGGAGGTGAGGGTTGCCATGGCGATCGGACAGGTGCGGCGGACCTTAGTGCTGCAGAGGTATTGATGGAAATTAAGACGCATTGATGAGACCTGACGAGGGCAGGATGGAAAAGGGAGGTAATTAAACAGAGATGCGGGGGGGGGGGGGGGGGGTGACGGGTCGGGGATGTGGTCGGTGGTGGGGGGACGACACACAGAAGAGACTGAGCTGGGCCAAACTGGGAAAATGATGCAAAAGTCCATCTATCTTCCTAGCCTTAATAATGAGCAGCGCCACAGAAATGATGTGAGTTTCAACCCTTCCAGGGTAGACAGAAGCATGCGCGCCAAATTGGATCTGGCCCTTGAAAATAACATGCCTTGTATTCATTTTTTAGATCTACTCAATATTTTAGTCCTGTCTGAGGACTTTGGAATTTGGTCACTACCAGCACATGTTGACTATTGTACAACAGTTCTTAATACAATGCATAAAGGCGAATGTGGATTCTAGCGGGAACAGCGTTGAACTCGACACCCTGACTGCAGTCATAATTACTTTTATTTCCTGCCAACAGTCATCAATTACGTACACTGTTACAATACCTTTTTTTTTTTTTTTTTTGGTATTATACCTCCACATATTGCCAATTTGCATCAATTTTAACTCATGATTGCACTGCAATGTGAGCATGAGTGAAAATCATGTTTAAAAAAGATAATTATTAGAATTTTCTAAAAGTTTGGAGTGACTCAAGTTTGAGTGACAACTCTGAATTACTTTTTGGCGCAGACTAGAGTCCCCGTTCCCATTCCCAATAAAACTCCCGAAGGGTAATATTTCTCAGGGTTAAAATGGGCTCTCTGAATTTATGAAACTTGCATGCAGGCTATACGAATATACAAAATGACTACAGTGCGTTTGTTCCTATGCAATTCGTAGGGTGATAAAAGTGTAAGGAAAGATTGAAAGGAAGCCTCCAATTAGAAAAGGTCTGACTTAGGGCTGAGCAGCAGCGCGGGTGTTTTCGATGCTCGTCCTGCAGGGCTTTCGCCTGCTCGTACTGTATGCGCGTGTCCAGTCAGTCGGCACCTGATTAACACTTGAGAAAATACGGTCATTAAAGTTGGCCCTCAATCAATATGTCCGATAGAGTAATCAAGGCAGAGATTGAATGAACTCGGACCTCCGTGGAGCACATCGGAGAGCTTTTAATCAGGGACGGCGGTGCATTATACCAGATCGTTTCCTTTGTTTAATTGACAATATACTGTGTGATGATTTGACATAACTCAATCAAATTGTTATGTTACAAAATAATCAAATAGTGAATGAACAATAAGCAGTAACTTGACCTTGAAATCGGGCTGCTCTGTTATGTAAAAAAAATAGTAATCACGATAAGTTTGGTAATAGTTGAAATCACGATTATTCAAACGATAATTTATTTTTGAGTACAATACAAGAAAATGTTTAAATGTAAAAAATATAAAGATAAATACATTTCTTTGAAACACTATAATTATGTAACTTCCTTTTGGACCAAACAAAATGAATAAAATTAGTAAAAAAAAAAAAAAAAAACAAAGGTGCAAAATTAATCATCTTTTTTTACGATTATGCCAATTTTGTAATCGTGGAGTGTAATAATCGTAATTGTCATTTAATTTCGATTAAGTGTGCAGCCCAACCTTGAAATAACATCCACAGGAAAAAAAAAATGGATAGGTTGATCGGCTTGTATAATAAAAAGCATAACATCTCAGTCACTGCCACGGTGACCTCAGATGACTTTCATTGCATGTGACAGCAAGAAAAAAAATTCTTTGGAGGATGCCGCCACAGGGGATGGCAAAAAGAAAAAAAAAGCGTGATGACAATGGAAACGCAAATGAAACGTATTCCGGCAACACTCCAAAAGTGTCACAGGTAGGAGTAGAAGAAGTAATTTAAAGCACCTGTGAACCCAGGTGAGCAGAGTGGCTAGGCTAATGAAGTGGGCGTGGCTGACTGGAGGAGTGCAACACTGAGAGCACACAGGTGCAAAACTAAATTGAGCCCAATTGTCACCAAAAGTGCGAGTAGTGCTCTGCAAACGCCTTCCTGTTCCCCCTCCCTGTTCCTGTGCACCCGGAAAGTATTCACAGCGCTTTGCTTGTTCTACCTTCCAGTATGTTAAAGCCTCATTTCAAAATGGAATGCATTATTCAACACCCCATAATAACAACATGAAAAAATTGTTTGTTTTTTGCAAATGTATTTTTTTAAAAGACGAAGGAATCACTTGTACATTAAGTATTCACAGCCTTTGCGACGAAGCTCATAATTGACCTCACGTTCATGTTTCCACTAATCATTCTTGAGAGGTCCCTAAAGCTTAAATGGAGCCCACCTTTGCTAATTTGTAAAAAAAAACAAAAAAAAACAAAAGTTAAAGTTAACAATGGTCGCCCAATCAAAAAGGTTCTAACTTTTTTTTTTTTATCTTAGTGGGCTGAGTCCAAACTAAAAATCCTATCCTAAAAAAAAAACAAAAAAAAACAATCATAAATAAAACAACAACAATGGGGGAAAAAAAAAAATCAATCAAAGGCAAAATAAGGCAACATCAAGCTAGTAGGAAGGAACCGATCCTTAGCAGTGGTCTGGTCAATGTTACACAATAACCATACCGAGTTAGGAAGAAAAAAAAACAAACATTAATATGGCAAAATAAACCGCTACAAAACAAAAAACAAAAGAAAGCTGAAACACCAAATTTTCTATTTCCGACAAATATGTAATGTATATGAAGTAAATTGATAAATTAAAACATTTTGAAAGTAGTGATCACACTTTTAAACCCCCTCCCGTTGTAATTTCCTCTTGACTCCCGAGGATACACAAGATGGCGCCACAGAAATGTAAGACATGGCTCTGGCCTGAGCATATAGCGCAGCACACTGGTGAGTTTTTCAGCCAATCATGGCAGATAGGTTCGCCCAAAAATGCGCATTTATAAAATGCAGACACCACAAATAGATATGCAGATGTTTATGATACGTCACCTTGAATAACATACATGAGCTAAACTTGAACATGAGCCGGATGGAGCTCCATCGCGAAACGTGCACAGTGCTCCGAAGGGCTCCCTTTCTTTCTTTGCCCTCGGATCAAGTGGGTGCACTTTCCACCCAGAATAAGAGTTCACCACAGAAGGAGATGAGAAGACGACGACAACAACAACACGAAAAGTCACCGCCGTTCCTTGTCATCCAATTTCTCTCGGAGGAATGAATCAAGCCAGCTGTGCTATTACATCACCTTACAAGCAACAAAGGGATCCGCAAAAGCATCTCTCCTGGCAATTTAACAGCGGTTTGCCCCTTGCAGGAGCTGGCGCACGATGCCAGTGTGGTTCATAAAAAGGCCCATCACTGCGGGGAAGTCAGGCTAATTCTTCTCCGAGAGAGTGGCTCTCGTAAAGAGCCATTGCGGCGAGCCCCCACTTTAATGGAGCTGATGCAACTCGGAGGCAACGCTCGGGCTTTTTCCGCCCTCCGCGCGTCGGGGAGGCAGGCAGGCCGCCGCCGATTGGCCCGCGCGGCTCTCGACACGGGCCAACCGCTCGTGAGGTGCTCGGATTGAGCCCGTTTGTTGTCATCCCTCCCCGAGTGTGGTCCGCGCCAGTGCTTGTCTTGCTGCTTTACAACTCGTTTCGACCTTGTTGAAGTTGAAAGTTCATTTTCATTCCCCCCCCCCCCCCCCCCCCCCCCACCCCCCACCCAAAAAAAAGGTGTTTGAGCATCGGCCCGCCGGGTGCAGGATGTAACTTAGCAACCTGTGCGGCAAGTGGGGGTGGGAGGGGATCTTATTAACCTGTTGCTATGACTACAGTGATAGACAATAACTTTCCCCGAGCGCCATGATCAGAATAGCTTGTAAAGGAAATATGTTTTGTTCTCTCCCTCCTACTGGAACGCCATTGCATTAGCTTTGCTCAGCAAACTGATGCAAACCGCAGCCAACCACTTCTGTGAAAACAAAAGAGAAAAAAAATAAAACAAAATAAGCGAGCCTTTTGTGTCCCTCCCCTGCATGCCGCATTTAACGCCTCACCGTGTAAATGCGGCATCCGATCGAGGCTGATTTGAATTGACGTTATTCCAGGAAAGGAGAAAGAAAAAAAACGTGCATTTGTTTTCTTCCCTTATTTTTTAAATTTTTTTTGCAATTACGCCCCTCACGTCAATTCATCAAGGGATTTGCATGAGGTAATTGTCGGTTCACTGTCTACTGATGCATTTTTATTATGTTTCAATTAGGGTTTGAATCCAATTAGGGCTGTCATTCCCCTCAACCGACAAGGGTTTTCTCCTTTGCCGAAGACGCCTCCGAGGCTGAAGGACGGCGGTTGTTCGTATACGTAAAACATATCATTGCAGTCCAATGACAACAAGGACACATCGACTGGATCGAGCTTTAACAAAGCATTCGTGTCAGTACGGGGACGTGCATGGAAATGTAACATGGTTTGCTAAACTGGGGTCATGACCCAAATACCAAAAGTGGGCATTCCGTCTGTCCTTCACTGATGGACGCTCGTTTTGTTAACGTTAGACTATAGACGGGGGGAGGAGAAGACGGACTAAGAACAGGACAGAAGTGGATTTTCGTCCGTCTGTGTTATCATCACAAACTTGGTCAAATCCGAACGAACCTCACAGCCCATCATTGACGGATGCCCGTTTTGCTAATGAGAGACGGAAACGCGACCCAGACTGCGTCGACTGTATATGTACAGCAGGTGGCGGTATGCACCAGAGAGAATCATAAATTACATAATGAGTTAAGAGGTAATAAAGGTAGCTTTGACTACAGAAATTGTTTTACAAGATAAGTTATTTTGAGGTTAGTTTTACATTTCTATTTTTATTTTTGAAAACAGTGGAGTTAGGAATACCCTATTTTGCAGGCCCACACTCCATTTCAGAGGATGGCAGCGATGCACCCCAAAAAAAAAAAAAAAACATGAATGTATTGTATTGTCTCGCTCCTTCAACACACCTGACTCAAATGGTCAGGATCGTTATCAGGCTTCTGCAAAGCTTGCTGATGAGCTGATTATTTGAGTCAGGTGTGTTGGAGGGGGCAAACACCTAAAACCAGACCGGACTTGGGCGCCTACGGGGTCACCAGCCAATCGCAGGGCACGTGTCGGCGAAGAACGAAATAACGTGGGAGCGGTATTGTTTTGAAAGTGAGTAACCAAGGCGAAGCCGAAAAAGTGTTGATAAAATTCAAGTGTAAAAGTTGATTCTTCAAAGACAAAAGTCTGCATGTCGAGCGAGGGTTAACGCGAAAGCTTGCCGTCGTTTTTATGAAGCTCAGCACATGAAAGCGCTCACCTCAAACCAACCCCGACATGTTCCATTCCCTCGCCAGATGACACAATACCGGCGAAATACGCTAACAATCAGCCAACCTGAGAGGCAAATTCACACGGGGTGGGTTTTAGGTTTTTTTGGTGCGTGTGTGTGTGTGTGTGTTTATTCGCTTGTGAATTAACATCCTAATAATGATGTCAGAAGCGAGGGAAGGAAAAAGAACTGGACGTCCATTCAAAGCGAGCCTTTCTTTTGGAGGTCGGCCTCTCATCCGGTGACATTGTGTTCACAATCCCCCTTTTTTTTTTTAAATAAAAAAAAAAAAAAAAAAAAGAAAAGTGTAGAAAGTAGTCTGGAAATAGACAGGAGATGATGTGAGTGTGTGTGTGTGTTTGTGTGTCAATTTAAGGAAGCAGCACAAGTCATGGACAGGCTTTGAGCGCTGTCATACTGCCCCCTAGGGATAGGGTGAGGAATGGCAAGCTGACGCTTCAGCAGCAAAGCACAAGGGCGGCTCATGAGGGAGCACTCCCATGGGTGTCTATCATCAACACACTAATTGGATCTGCTTTAAAAAAATAATGATAAGGGGAAAAAAAAAGGTGGCAGATTGTCAAAGTTAGGTGTTATGTGGATAAAAGCACTGAAACAGTGGGAATCCTTTCCCTGAGGGCTATAAAGTACTTTAAAAATAGAAGAAACAGTTTTGGGACACACCTCTTTATTAAATGAATATTCTTTTTACACATATACGTCCAAATTATGGAAACAGGTTGGTTATATGACTGTAAAAGTGAATGGAACGATAAAGATCTGAAGAAAATATAGTAGTCCTAAACCCTGAACGAGATCAAATACGAATGGATGGATGTTTTCCTATGTCACTACACGTTCCCTTTTGACATCACAATTTGTCTAAATTGATTGATTGATTCAGTAATTCTGAAATGACTCATTATTTTGTTCATATTTATGGGGAGACCTCTTGAGCTAAGTTCCACTTCCTGATCTATGGTTATCATCACACTTCCCTTTTGTCGTCAACGGACCATTCTGTGGCATAATTATAAATAATAATAATAGTAGTAACAGTTTTGTTGGACTTTTGAGGTCTATTTTTCCAGAAAACGTAATAGGTAACTGTTACTGGACACACACTTTTGAATTAGTGAATCAATCAGGAGTTGAACTACGAGATAAGTAGCAAAATGCAGCCGTTTTCAGCCATCTCAGAGGTTGGCCATTTTGTTACTTTCTGTCGCCTGAAAATGACATCACAGTTGCTCAGGGCTCAGGTGACGGCCAATCACGGCTCACCTGTTTTCTGAAGCTGAGCCATGATTGGTCGTTATCAAAGCCCTGAGCAACTGTGATGT